>NC_046970.1:19356576-19659076 GCF_009769545.1 Cyclopterus lumpus | reverse complement strand
TAACCGGACATTTCTCTATCAAAAATCCGTTTGATACAGATTTTATTAGCCCTGTCTGGCACAGTGTGACATGCAATAAACGTACGCCGCACTCCAAAGGCAACCTTAAACATGACAAGATCATGTGGTATTCTTGGTTCTGCGTGATCGTTGGCTCTCGTGTTGGTCGCTGTCGTCCGCAGCAGGAGAATCTGGTCCTTTTTCTCTTCTGAGTCTGACCCGCAGGATTAATACATTTCTCATGCTGTCCCCAAACATTGCTTGGATGGCTTGTCATGCTGCATCGTTAGTCACTGGTGTGTCCTCTGCCATAGTGGCTCTGTTTATTTTTGGCTTTGCTGTCGTCTAATGAAATGTGTCCATTAAACGATTTTGCAGCAGTATTTGTTGCCGAAAAGACTTTTCTCATAACTGGAAGACCAATTTAAAGTTATGGATTGGACAAACCCTTTTTAGATAGATAGATAGATAGATTTTTTTGCTTCTTCCTCTTTCTCTCAATTTGACCTGTCTGTCAAATGTAATTGCTAGTTGAGAAGTGGATCTGCATGTGGTAATAATTCCGCGTGGACCCTGTGAAATCAAACACGGATGTTTCACTGATTGGCCCGTGCACAATTCATCTCCACACGCTCGACTTGACTGTGATCTGATTCTCAACTAGCTTCTGTTCGCTCAAAATTCATATTGATGAATGAAAGGATGTCGGTGGAGATATATAAATGTATGAACCGCACCAGTGTTGATGCTGGAGCCGCACAGTTACGCCGATGACATGCATGTACTTATCAGCTAATTAAAAGTTTCTGTCTCGCGCTCCTGTGACAGTCTAATTATTACTTTGAAAATAAACCTTCCCCTTGTAGCCTGACTGAATTTCTCCAGTTTCACACGACCTATTTTGTTCTCAAGGCCTCACTTTGCTCTCTTCTCTGCAGCTCTGAGAGATCGAAGTGAATTATTTAAAAGTGAAAGGATCACGGCCTTCTTTTAATTTCAGATGTATCATTATCTAGTTGGAGAATTGTTTTGTAGAGCCGTTCGGTGCAGAGCGCCAGTCCATGTGGTCTGGTTTTAATTGCCGACTAAATGAAATTCCATTCGATTTGGTCTTTCAGTTAACCTTCACTGATCTCATTTGGAGATGAAAATGTCTTTATGCTTACATTTCTTTTTCTTTTTTGCCTGAGATAAATGAAGTTGTCATTTTAGTTTTTACATGTTCCAGTGTGGAGTAGTTGACATAAAAATAGTTAGATTTTCTTTTTCTTCCTAGTTCCATTTCACCATTATTAAACATTGGACGTCAACACACACTGTGTGTGTCCGCAGTGATGGAGGGCCAGTAGGGTGTGTGTGTGTGTGTGTGTGTGTGGCTCCTCATGTTTCCTTTACGCTCACCTAGACATGTTGATGTCATGGCTCTTTCTTTTCCTGGTTGAAAAACCTTCGACATAGGATACACATCCACCACACAAGCAGATGTGTGCTGTTAAATCCCACCCAGCTGGCGCTTCAATTCTTTCAGGTACAACGATCACAAATGGAGCCCTCGCTCTGGAAAGTCAAACTTTCTTTTTGCTTTGTTGCTGCCAGTTATTCTCAGTATCTGTCTTGTGGAGTGTTTGTGTGTACGGTAACGGAGACATGAGCACACACAGTATCACATGCTTTGTTTTGCAATGTTGCAAACTGGTTGCCGCTACATATTACTCTCTGGAAAACTGTGGATGGAAACAGTTCATGTGCACATGTTCTCCTCAAGTCTGGGTTGCGCTCTACAGTCCTGCAGTGAGACCTCAAACCCTCTGGACACAAAGCACGGTTCCTTTTCCTTTTGGAGCTACTGGCCCGTGAGGACATTGCGCTCGGACTCAGCGAGGGGAATGGATTAACTCGAAATAACACAGCTTTATTAAATCACAAGCCTGTCTAAGGCCCTCTCTTCCCTCTGTGGCGTCAAGTTTGCTTAACAGGCCCCCTCTGAACCCCGCTGCCCTGGTTCGGGGCCCCCGATAAATTGGTGGCCCGGTCTTTGTGCCACTCTCTCACTTCATTACAGGCTCAGTCTCCACTGAACCGATTCACAGTATTGTGCACGTAGGGAATGGAGGATGGGGGTGTTGTAGGCACGAGAGAGTGTGTATGGAGACATTATTCACAATAAATACACACAAACCCCCCCAAAAAGACGATTGTTCAGCAATATTAAAAACTGCTGATCTAACAGCCAACTCTAAATTTATTTGACTGAATTTGCAACGTTCCTACTTAAGATTTCAGATACAATTTCACATAATAACCCACGAGCATTATGCATCTTTCAAGTGTACTTCGTGTAACTTTTCAGGGACATTTTATAAACTATTTCAGTTTTCTTCCAAAGCCCATCGCTATTTAAAACTGTGAATCGCATGTTAACGACTTTAATTTCTGTCATCACGAAGAAAACAAACTGTAAATGAGGTTCATTTACCGTTTAGTATCACGCCGAGCATAAACCTAACCTATGAATGGAAAATGTAGTTTCTTCGCATTTCAGGCAGGAAACCGGTCTTCGGACAAAGAAAAACCAAAGTTGTGAGTGGAGACGTCTGCGGCTCAACCTTTCTTTCACTCTCGTCCTCTACCAGATCCTCAAGTTTCCTTCACTGTTACTGAATTAAGACAATTAACTTCTCCTGACACACCATGCAAAGTAATCAAATACTGTATGTGCTCTATATATATGTACTGTATGTGAATTGGCCTACGAGTCTGATTCGGTGTGCTCTGCCTTCTCTCAGCCTCCCCCATACCATACCTTGGCATGTATCCATGGCTTTAATGAGATGGGCTCAAGGAACAATGAACTTCTCTAAATCATTCAGAACAGGAGAAATCGTTGGCACACTGGCGAACACATAAACGCATCATTTATTAACCGTACATGATCTCACAGAAAGGCGGCTCGGACGAACACCTTTTTTTTTTTTTTTTTAGAAATCTTTATTTGTGCATGTACACGCATGCCTCAAAACAGACATAAACACCACCCAAGGATTTGGTCAGAATTTCTCTGCGCTATTGAGCCTGACTGATAATACATTTTTAAGGCTGATGTGGATATTTGTAACATAAACAAACATTGACAAACGTAAGGATTCCTTAAAGCTGCTTTGATTAGTATGTTGTACATATCGGCCACCATCGGCCGTTATCATCATCCATGCTGTTATGTCTGTCGGGCTCGACTCTACACACACAAACACACACACACACACTCCTTTTTCTCATGCATACATTTGTTTACAAAATCTTAAATCTAATATAAGCAACATCTTTCTAATATTTACTTGCGTCCTTTTTTTGCACCATCTCCATCTCAAGACCATATAAATCCTAAGTTTCTCCACCATCTCATTTATGATTGACAGCCGTTTTTAAGTGGACTCACAGGACCTTGATTTTTCTTTTACCTCGTTTGACCCCCGATGTACTGAATGAAAACAGCGAGTGTTCCGTTATTTATGATGTTGTTTTGGACGTCTTTCCTCGTTGGTGGTGTAACATTGGGACATTCTTCGCCTGACATGGTTTACAGAGCCAACAGCAGGCTTCTGAGGTCGCTGACTGGCCAGTGACATTCCAGCCGCTCCCACGGTAACCAGTGGCAGGGGGTTATTCAGCTGTAGCGCATTGTTTCCCTAGTCATGATAATGACCGCCAACGGCATCAACTCACTGGTTTTCTGAGTAGACACCTGTAGAAGCAATTATTAAACCATCAGAGAGTGTGTGTGTGTGTGTGTGTGTGTGTGTGTGTGTGTGTGTGTGTGTGTGTGTGTGTGTGTGTGCGCCAATCAACACTGTAAAGAGAACATTTAAAGAGGAAAAAAAGGGTTTTCAAACCACAGTTAAGTGAATTGTGTCAAAACTGAATTGGCTGAAAATGTCTGGTCAGGGTTTGTGAGGTTCAATGTAAAGACTTTAGAAGGAAAAGCTTAGTGGCAGAAGAAGCAAAGAAACTCCTCACACACACACACACACACACACACACGGCACAAAAGTAGTTTTGCTGGCTGCCAGATAAGCTAAAGTAATAACAGTGCCATCTCAGCTAATTTTAGCTCTGTATTGAATGTGCCGCCACTGGTATTCATGGCGACATTTCTGTCTGAGCTTAACCGTATGTTCGGTCTCTCTGTGTTGCCTGTCTCACTCTTTCTTATTCTCTCAATCTCTTTTTATTCCTGTGTCACTCTTTCCCATTTTGTTGGTTCCTTTCCACCTCCCCCTCAATTCTCCATCCCTCCTCTCCTTGTGGGGGGACACCACTAATGCATGAGATTTATAATCTTCACATCGCGTTTTCAGAGAAAAGTAAAGCCTCTTTCCAAAAGGAAATTCATCCTTACACTTGCTATGATTGTTGTTCCACCCCCCCCCCCCCCCCCCCCCCCCAGCCTATTTTGTTCTGCAGTTTGTGCATAAAACACAAACATAAACTCAGTCTTGCATAGTAATGAAAAATTACCATTGAGAAAACACTCTTTACTTGCCAAAAAGTGCTTTTTTTTCACACTTAAACTGTTATTAAGTGTGATGCTAGTTGCATCACAGACATTCTAATCACCAACAGATCTCTGAAGTCTTAGTTTTCCTATTTAGGACCACGCAACATTTCTGCATCATTTTGAACACAGTGCTCACATGTGAGTACATGTAGTTACTTTAAAAGCACACCGTTTCATGACGTTCTTCCATTTGACATTTGCTACATGTAGTATTAGGACCAATTATGGTCGACTGTAGCTTTTCAACATACTTAGGATTTTTAAACTGGCAGATTGGACTGAAATGTGAAATTGCTTTCGCAAGAAACGGCTGGAGATTGACGCAGACATTTTGAAAGCCGCTGGTCCACCGTGCCGCGGACGAGAAAAAAAAAACAAGGGAGCAATCGCAACAGCAGATGCAGATCGTGTGAGCTTTGCATTCGTCGTGACCTTTTGAACAGGCTCACCGTTACACTTTTGCACGACAGAGTCCGACGGGGTGAAAGCTAAAAGCCATAACTTTAAAAAACCAGCTGGAGCAGTGAAGATTTAATGTCAGTGTGTTCGCGGTGCTCAGAGCTCTGACTCAAAGGAATTTCAGACGGAGCCTTATGTAACTTTTTGACCCTCTCTTTTAAACAGAGTAACTCTGACACCTCCTGATGGAAGTGAATAATGAAAGTCCGAGCGCAATGTTTGGAGTGACGTATGAAAACCACAAACGAGAAGGAGCCACGACAGTTATATGATGTACGGCTTGATGTTTCATTAGACTGGGTGTACGGCTGCCGGCCCGACTGGGGTGGAAGCCCCCTCTCTCTCACTGCCGGTGTCCTGTGCTGTGACTCTTCGGCTTGCCCTCTGGCTACATGCCTCTTGTCCTGTGCGAGAAGAGCACTCCACACTCCCCCAGTGAAACCAGAGCTCTGCCTTCAGCCGTCGGCCTCATGCATTGCCATGTCCTGTGGGCTATTTTTACTCCCGCAGTGGCTACTTCTGCCAAACCCATACCACAGCGTGCTGGACTGGAGGTGTGTGTGTGTGTGTGTGTGTGTGTGTGTGTTGCGAGTATAAAAACAGATGTGAGCAGAAAAGAGCTGGGCAATGTGCCAAAAGAAGACAATGTTATTCTAATGATTGTGGGTCTCAATATTGTAGTTATGGGAAAACGACACAAAAGGCTGTACTTTGTATAACTTGGAAAGTAATTACAGTTCAAATTTTCTAATTGGGGTCCTTTTTTTTTAGATATTGAATCTGGTCATTTAAGGTGGAACAAAATATGAAGTGTGGGACGACAATTTTGTAAATATGAAGCTCTTGTAAATACTTGGGTAACAATTTGTCAAATTACACACTAGTTGTGAAATAATATAGGGCCAGTTATGTGGAAACAAACCAAGAAGAGCAGACATATTCTGTTAACACTTATTTCTTTTAAAATTTCCCATGGGAAAAATGGCGTGGCGACTGAAAAGTGTGAATTCCATCCTGCAGCGTGGTTCTGTGCTCTGAAACCACCCGATCCCTCTACTTGAGGGATGAGGGACATTGTGGCACATTTTACTTGGACTCAAGGTTAGACTGATTTAGAATTTGGTGGTCAAAGGTCACTGTGATGGCTCAATAATTCATATGCTAAATATGACATATATGGTTGTATGTCCCTACATGTGCCCTCGATGGACTGGCGGCCTGTCCAGGGTGTCCCCTGCCTTCGCCCTATGTCAGCTGGGATAGGCTCCAGCGCCCCCGCGACCCTAATGAGGATAAGCGGTATTGAAAATGGATGGATGGATGGATATATATATATATATATATATATATATATAAGGATGTTTTGGACAGACAGAGACATAAAACTGCGAGGTGGTAATTCTAGTTTTAGGAGGATTGAAGCATAGATTTCCCATGTTGGTGTTTTTCTTCTGAGAAATCTGAAGTGACAGAGAATTCTCTCCAATTTAACATATTTCTTCTTTTTTTTTCACCCTGTAAAGTGCTGCTACAGCTCTCGACTCATCTCCGACCCCGGAGGCTCTATGTTCACATCCCAAATTCCTTTTTCTCTGTCCTCCTCTGTACCTCTTCTGCCCATCCGCTTTATCTAATCCTCTTCCTCTCATACTCTCTCCGTGTTTCAGTGAAGTACATCAAGGAGATGTCGGCTTTCTTTAAAAACTCTGGGTCCCCCGGGGCCGCCCTCCCCTGGGACTCTCCCCCCTCCACACCTCAGAGGGGCACTGAACTCTTCCCTGCTGAGGGGAAGGAGCCCTGCAGCATCCCGCTGAAGATGTGCCAGGTGTCACGAAAACAATGCCCCCCGGACACGGAGAACAGGTACAGCATGCTGGAAGTTTGAAGCCAGTTTTGATCCCTACATACATTAATTCACATATTCCTTTTTTAGGAAAAGTAAATCGGACGGATCGCAGCCTTCAAAATAGCAATTCGGCTGAGAGAATATTGTAAAAGGGACTTCTTACCCCCATCTTCTTCCCACATTCTCTTTGTTGATATCTGAAACTACCACTTCACCCTGAAGCGTTTCTCTTTTCTAAAAATGCCCCTTTTCTCCATTTTGTATTCATTTTTGTTGCTCGTTTCCCTCTCTCCCCCTCACATCTCATCTGCCAGGTATTTCGAGGTGATTTCATCCAGCAGAAAGAACTCCGTGTTCCTGCGGGCAAAAGACCCGGCCATGGCTCAGTCCTGGTACAACGGCATCCTGGCCGGCGCTGCCAACCTTCTCCCCCGAGTTAGGGAGGAGATGAAGAGCATGCAGCTTGGCATGGAGGTCAAACATCTGGGCTGGATTACAGAGCAGGTGTGCAAGAATGCAGATGTACATGGTACCTGCCCTGTTTGTGTTTTATGCTTTTCTCCCGGTTCATATTTTATTCTTCTGGGTTAAAGTCGCTCTCTCACGCCATACGCTTCAATCCTATGCTAAAGTCCACTCATGGTTTTGTAACAACCAGATCCTTTATTCATATATGCAGCCTACTGATGTCCCTAGGGGCGTTACTGTCAGAAATGTGAGTGACTTTAACTGATTTCTTCAAATGTGCAGGTGACCCAGGGTCCAGAGAAACCGGTGCTGGCCATGCTGACCGACAGAGACCTGCTCCTGTATCCCTCTTTGCCTGAAAGCAAAGAGAGCCTCGGCAGCCCCACCAAGAGTCACCCGCTCATTGCTACCAGGTTCTGACACACAAATGCATGCATCCACACACAGCTCACACTGTCCTCAGGATTTATTAAGGCAGTGAGCACACGTAACATGTTTGGCATTTAATAAACCTCCACCCTGAAGCAGCCCAGAATTGAGAAAAGCGGCCTTTTTGGGCTTGTTTTGGCCCCGTCGGGCGAGCACTAGCTCACTCACTTTTTCCATAACTGGACTATTGCACATTCTGCGTCACATTCATTTGGAAAACATTAGTGGAACCACAGCCTATGACTCATGTGTTTTTCCTCCCCTTCTTTCTCTCCTGTGCACTCCACATCGCACTCTTCTCTCTGTAGCACATCGGCATGCACGCCCCTTCATTTGCTCTCATTGGTTCATCCTTCTCTATGAATCTTAATTACCCCTCTTTCTCCCCCACGTTCCCGTTCAGACTGGTCCACTCCGGACCAGGGAAAAGTTCCCCTCTCCTGGACTCCGACCTCTCATTTGGCCTGCGTTCAGGCACTAAGCAAGGCGTGGAGACCCATGTGTTCAGGGTGGACTCTGCCAAGGAGCTGTCCACCTGGACTCATCTGCTGGTGGAGGGTTGCCATGATGCTGCTGAGCTCATCAAGGAGGTCACCACGGGTACGGATGCAGGGATTTGTTTGACTCACAGCTCCATCTTCACTCTTTCTACACAGTTCCTTCTGCCTATGAGTCTGAAAAACTCAAATGTTGTTCTATATGACGCAACCAAGGTCCAAGGTCACCCTCTTCTTATGGCACTACACGTTTCTTTTGGTAGATTCACTAAATGTTAAGTGACACATGATGACAGGCATATCGGTTATATAATATAGTGCATAAGAAAGACTTGAGGTGTAGTGTAGGCTAGTGCCGGCTGGTTTACAATGAGTATTAGAAACGGAAGTAAATAATTGTGTAAGCATTAAATGTATTTAAACGATACTTGTAGCAACAGTTCATTTGATCAAAAAAAAATATATACAAAAATATATACATATATTATATAAATAAATAAATATATATATATATATATATATATATATATATATATATATATTATAATTTTTTTTCTCTATGAAATCCACCCCAAAGAGAATGCATGCTTACTTTACACCAACAAAAAGTTCTCTCCTACAAGACACAATCGATCTAACCATGAATAAACACAACACAACACAAACACAACACTGCTGTCACTCTAAAATTGATTGACAAGCCTTTCACACTGACACATGTTTAAAAAAAACAAAACAAGTTGTTTAAGATGTGTTTGTCATGCACTAAAACATGTCGGTTATTTTCAATTCAAATCTGCTGGCAATCAAAAATGCTCAAAGAGCTCAAATCTATGTAACTCGAACAATTACTGCTCGGGCACAAGACGGGCTTTCTATTCAACAGACACACAAACGTGTCCCCACATAAAAGGGGCCTGGATTAGGAGGGACAATGAATTGGTTCTTGCACAAGGATTTAAGGACTGTAGTCGTTAGCTAAGTGTCCTCAATCTCTGGGGATTTCTTCTGGCTGCATGTTTGTGAAAGACTTGAACTGGGTTTTTAATAATAAATGTGTGGAGAGCAAGTCCAGCTGTACAGATATGGCGTCTTATACTTTAGCTCCTTTCACTTCTATGATTCAGACTTCTTCTGTAAACTTAGGGAGACAAACATCAGGTCAGTGCAGCGTCGTAATGATGTTACATTGCCCTCTGCTGGTAGCATGAGGTGGTGCAGAAACCTTCAGCCTAAAACCTAAAATGATCTAATTTTAGAATCAGAATTAGGAGGCCGATTGTCTTTTTCTTAACAATAACCATTGTTTGAATGCTATTGTTATCCTTTCAGTCTCGCATGCACAGGATACAGCCAATAATTCTGGGCTCTGTATCAACACTCGAGTCCAACACAGAGAAATATGCAATATAAATCTCGATTTTATTTCTCAAGAAGTACAGCTGTGTGCTGTAAAAGCATGACCTTACCTTCCCTTTGTCCGCTTCTGTGTGAGCCGTGTTTTTCTTTTCTACCCCTGCAGCCTGCAGTTGGAATGGGAAGGAGTGCACCCTGGGAGTCCACATTGATGAGGGTTTCACACTATTCACAGAAGAGATGGGTGTCAGGAAAAGTATTCTGCTTCAGCAGCCCTTCGAGCGCCTGAGAATGTCCTCGGATGATGGAGTTCGCATGATGTTCCTCGACTTTGGAGGCCCCGACGCCGAAATTGTAAGTTACTGTTTTCCATTCAACTCGCTCAGTGTATCGCACTTCTAATATTGTTGCATTATAACCATACATGCATACATATGAGCTGTTGTATTTAATGTCAAAGTTAGCTTGAATTGTTGTTATCACAGTCGTGGAGAGTGTTTGCCATAAATATCTTAACAGATGTCTTCACTTTAGAGCGCTGTCACAATGCCACTGGATTTCTTTGAATGATTATACAAACAAAGTTTTCACACAATAATCTAAACACATGATCCACTCGGTAGCCTTTTGCAGAAATTTCAGTCGCATTTCATGGCCCTCATTGGTAACTGGAGATTGCTCTGAGACCACGATATGTGGTTGAAAGCTCCAGGAAAAATAGTCACTACTATTCCCAAGGTCAAGTTGTTAAAATCACAATTACTGACAATTTACTGATGTTGAAAATATGTTTTAACAGTATTTAAATACATCAAATGTAATTGAACCAAACCATATTTTCACATTTAGAACTTTTGTTTCTAAATGTCATTTCCTTTCTACATTTTAATTTCTTTCTTTCTCTTTCATATTTCCTGCACTCCTGCACTCTTATCTCTTCTTTTTTTTTTTTTTCTCCAGCAACTGGACCTCCATTCTTGCCCCAAGACCATCGTCTTCATCATCCACTCTTTCCTGTCTGCCAAGGTCAAGCGTCTGGGCCTCCTGGCATGATAATGGTCAACCATCTGGAACATCAACAATAGGAATATTCATTAAAACACGCAGCCAGAAGACTCTGAAACGCCAGAGGATGCAGCCCAGGAAAAGGTGCTGACTCCCCACTTTCTTTCAGTCCTCCTCAGCCTCTGAGACGGTCATCTCTGGTCGGGCTCCTGTTGCTCCTTCTTGGGGAATGAATAGAAGACTGGTGGACCTTTGTTGAACTTTGTAGTTTTACGGTAGAGAGAGTTTTCACATTATGGCGCAAAGTCAGCAACCGCTTAGGGGATCTGACATCTGTCAAATCCTTTATGGTGGGTCATAACACTTTATGATGGCATACTGTGTGAAATGACAGCCTGCCTCTTAATGTTTCTAAGCTTGAAATCCCAACCATTTCATGTTTTCTGCGCCATTGTTAAGTTCCGTTTTGTTTCATGAGTCCCAGCAGGCCTTTGTACTGAGCATCCTTTCATCTTTCAATCGTTGCTTTATACGTCATAACAATACGTTATTTCACAAATGTCCTGATTGATGTTGGACAATCTTTTGTTTCTTTTTTTATTTTATTTTTAAACAAAGGCAGCTTTAGTTGAGTGACAGAATGACATGGCTGATCACTACATGATCAATAATCTGAACTGAACAATGTACACAACTATAACCATTTGTATGTGAATGTTTAAGTTGCCTTATCCTTGAATTTTCATGAAAAAAAAAAAGCTACATAACTTTTTACTTAAAATATAATTTTTGTTGCAGCTCAACAACTTTTTATTTTATTCTCCTCTCGGTCTCTTTTGGTCCCTATTTTAAATGTGCTCATCCATGGCCTAACAAAAAGAAGTGACTAACACAGTATATTCTAAAAAGGTTTTAGCTTAACCAGTGAATGAGATAAGAACGTGTAATTATCCTAACAAGAAAAGACACCTTCCTTGAATCTGGATGGCCAGAATCAGACATTATGACCCATGTGAAGTACAAAATAAAAGCTCTTGTGTTTTTAGAGTTTACCGACAAAGGTTGTTTCATAATCATGATGGATGATAAACGTTTGGCTCAAAGAGTGCCGCTCCAGCTAAACTTCCTATCCTGTATGATTAAGTACAATACAAGTACAGAGTTTTATAGTACAGTTTCTTTTTTTCCTTCCATTTTTCATGATTTAAGAGAGAGGACAAATAGTCTTCATCAGAAAGCACTGATAGTCTATTTTCTACACAAATTGTCCTCATTTAAATGTTATTTTATCATATAAAAGATGTTGAGTTGTTTACATCACAGTGTGTTTTTTCATTAAATGTGTGTCGACTGAACATCAACAACTTGGGGCCTTCTCTCTGTGTCCAACACTAAACAGACTTGTATTAATATATATTTCAGAACTAAAACCTGTTTGCTTTCAAGAATAAAATGTATTGTATATTCTTATTTAAACAAAGGTGTGCCTTGCAGGGTTGTTTGTATATAAACATGTAATAAACTTTGTTAACTTTTTATTGTTTACTTTACTTTGCTTTATTGATGCGTATTAATGTCACTCCTGATTATTTTATTCCTTTCATTTGCGTCTATAAAGACGAAGGCTCAACTGAAAACACACATATACACTTAGTCATTTTTTGTCCTGTAATGTAGTTTAAATATGAAACTGAAAATCCTTTTGAATTTGTTTTACAGCTTACCGATTTAAAGGTAAGTAGGTTTTGGCGGCATCTAGTGGTGAGTTTGCAGATTTCAACCACTTGAAAGGCCCATCATTTCCTCCAATAAATCCCCCCTAAATTCTACTAATGTTAAAAGCTGCACTGATAAACATTGTTTACGGTATTGCAGATCAAATAAGGTCAGAGTTTTCAGTTTATTCTGCACTGCCACCTGTGGTCCAATAAATAATGGATTAAAGCGCCTGCCGAGGCCTCGGGGGACAAACACACAAACCTAACCCCATGTCACTATCCAGAAGGATTTGTTTGAAGATGTATTTGGATTTACTACTTGCCATCATCAAAGAAAATCCAAATTCGGTCAAAGGTGGAAGTCTTTGTGGAGTTGACACGTGTCTTCAGCACACATCATATTCATACATGTTTATTAATGTTTGAATCGCCTGATGATTCTCAAAAGTGAAAAGAAGAAAAGTATTACAAGGTGTGAAATCTACTTTTGGGACTGAATCCTGAAAAAAAGATTGAATAAGTGTCTATCTATTTATCTATCTATTTATTTATCTATCTATCTGTCTATATATTTATTTATCTGTCTATCTATTTATTTATCTGTCGATCTATCTATCAAATCTATCTGTCTATCTATCTATCAAATCTATCTGTCTTTCTATCTATCTATCTGTCTATCTATCTAATCTATTTATCTGTCTCTATTATCTATATCTATCTAATCTATTTATGTATCTATCTATCTGTCGATCTATTTATCTATCTGACTATCTATTTATCTGTCTCTATTTATGTATCTATCTGTCTGTCTAGCTGTCTATCTGTCTGTCTGACTGTCTGCTGTAATAGCACTCTCAAACAGCCTTGTGGAGTCCTTTTTAACTCCGTCCTAATGCACTTCTCATATTCAGCTGCAAGTTTTGATGTCAAATCTCAGGGTCTTTAACGATGTCATGCTTCAGACTTGCAGATCTAGTCTTTCATTTAACAGTCCCGGTTGGTGGTCTGACAGATTTATTAAGTCCAGACAGATCCGTAGAATGGGAAGAGCAGAGATGATGATGACGAGGACGATGATGGGATGCTTAAGTCAGCGGGGTGTGTGATGGAGACGGTTAGGCCTGCTGCTAGCCATTGTAAAAGGAGCAAGCAAACAGAACCCTCTTATATGCTTTTACTGCCATGAGGCCGGGTTATCAGTGAGGCGCAGATGCTGTGTGTTGCCGTGCAAAGTGTGAGTCCGTGTGCGTGCATCTGCTTTTCAAACACGCGCGTGCATTTGCATGCGTGTGCCCGAACACCAAAATGGATGTGGGAGAGTCTGGCAATAACAAACTGTGACTTGTACATCAGCCCGTCAAATCAGAATAGAGTGTTCACATTTGATCATATCTTCTCTCTCCTTTCTCCCCTTTGAGCCCCCCGCTCCTCTTGTTGAGATGTTACCATGGTAACGGCAGGCAGCTCTCAGATTGGCTGCGTCCATCTCTTCCCCTGAACTATGGTTTCGCTGCCCGAAATTGCCAATCAGCCTCTCAGATTCGCTGGAGAGGAGGAGGAGATTGTGTGAATATATTTTGATTAACAAAAATGGAAGGGCACTTAGGACGGAGAGGAAGGGGGAGAAAATTTACGGAAAATATGATAGTAAGGACAAGATCTCGGAGAAAATGTTGCAGTGCATATGCACTCTGCAATCCCTTCTTTTGTGTTGAAGCCCGGAGAGCAAACACGATCACACAAAAAGAGAAGGAATATTGACTATACATAGGGTTGAGTAGGCAATGTTAATACTTTGCCTATCAGACTCTACGGTCTTTGTTTGAATTTCAACAATAACCAGGGATATTGTGTGAATGCAGACATAACATAATGGAAAGACTGGAGATGATGAGACAAGTCAGGGCTGATTAAGGTTATGCACACTACTGTGTTGTTGATTTGTTTGAGCCCAGATCGCAGGATAATGCAAAACAGACTTTTCAGATAGGCCCATACGTAAATAAATATATATTTTTCTTTACCCCTGTGACAAAATTGGAAAACTATTGTTCTTTGGACGGTGGAGGAAAGTATTCCTGAATGTAGAAAACATACTTTGGCAAGTGATTGGCAAAAATCAGCTGTGAAAATAAATAATATCAGAACAAAACAGCATTGAATAAGTAGTACATTCTTCTTGTTTGCTGCACTACAACCAAAACAATTATTATTGCACTGCAGCTCCTGCATGCAGTCAATAAAATGTGGCCTCTCTCTCTCTCTCTCTCTCTCTCTCTCTCTCTCTCTCTCTCTCTCTCGCTCTCTCTCTCTCTCTCTCTCCTGTAGACCTTTCCCAATTCCAGGCTGATGACTAATTAATGTTTTATGTCCTAAATGGTTTATGGCTTTAGTAAAAATAGTCTGAGGTTCGCTCAGTGTTTTTAGAAGTTAAACCAATTACAATCTGTCCTTTTTACAAATTCTCTTCCTCTTTTTAATCATTTGTGTCAAATTATTTTTTAGAGGAATGAATTAAACAACAATTAGCAGTTGTTATTTATTTAAATGGCACGTAATGAGAGTGGATATGTCTTTTTTTCAGAATGAAAACATCAAAATGCACTCTTAAATAATTGTCCTGGGATGGCACAGACCCAGCGTGTCCATTTGGCATCATTTCCACATTTTATTACTCTGTTAAAAATCCATCAAGTGAAGCATCATTTTTTCTCAAATGAACAGCGACTATCAGTTCAGGTGTTGATCACAATCACGAGTCCAGCTACTATTCTGTCAGTGTCTCCGCCACTTCCTGTGTGAAGTCACACTCGTCATTATAGTCACGATAATCATCGTCATTATGAAAGATGAGCATCTTGTCCTGCAGGTCTGACTGAATCACCACACAGGCTTTTTTTTACAATGCTGTGCATAATAATCATTTAAAAAGCGTGTGGATGCCAATTTCCTCAAACTTTAAAAGCTCCAACATTTGGCTTTATAAACTCCTGGGTCTGTGCATCTGAGATAAGTGCTGCAAAATACTTCACTTGAGTATTACTGTTGTATGCTTCTTTAGACTTGTGCTTTACTACATTTATTTGGCATTTCTGGTAACTAGAATCCTTACTATTTCAGATTTTAAAACATACTGTATGGTAATCTTTATGATTAAAATAACCAACAATATACAGTGGTTAAAACTATCTCCAATTTGACTAGCTCCACTAAAAAATTCTATTTACACAGTAATGCAATAGTATAAAATGTAATATAATGTATACACTGCAGGGTATGTTCTATGAAGTACATTCTTCTGATAATACAAAGGTATGACGGTAAATATATTACATGCTGGAGGGTTTATACTGAATTGTATTTCTACCTTTTCGAGTAAGCTTTGAGCAGCCAACTTTTCATTATTATTTTTTACACAGAACCGCACACGCAGGTTTTAATACAACTGACAAACAGATGAAACAACAACATCCAGTCCAACCCTCTCGATGCTTTGCAGTTCACTTAAACTCGACAGTCACCGTCTGCATTTCATCATTCTGTAAGAGCATTTATAAACAAAATCAATATTTCTTACACTAAAAGATTGTATGAAAAGGAAACACACTGTTTAATAGAAACTAACTCGAGGACGGTCTGAGTTGCTGTCTTGGCACATTGACAAACAACTAAGGGTCTAAATACTTCTTCCACTATTGCCTAATAGTAAGAGAAATGCATTGTATCATTTTCCCACACAGGCTGTATATGACATGGCTGTATATGACATGGCACATGGCTGTATATGACATGGTACATGGCTGTATATGACATGGCTGTATATGATATGGCTGTATATGATATGGCTGTATATGACATGGCTGTATATGACATGGCTGTATATGATATGGCTGTATATGACATGGCTGTATATGACATGGCTGTATATGACATGGCTGTATATGATATGGCTGTATATGACATGGCTGTATATGACATGGCTGTATATGATATGGCTGTATATGATATGACTGTATATGACATGGCTGTATATGATATGGCTGTATATGATATGACTGTATATGACATGGCTGTATATGATATGGCTGTATATGATATGGCTGTATATGACATGGCTGTATATGATATGGCTGTATATGATATGACTGTATATGACATGGCTGTATATGACATGGCACATGGCTGTATATGACATGGCTGTATATAACATGGCTATATATGACATGGATGTATATGACATGCAGATGCAGCAGCAAGCTGTGGATCGTATCCTGCAGTGTGTATCATAGCAGACAGGTGGCAGTAGATTATTGAAGGAGGAGAGGTCTGGCTGGTTTTAATGCACGGTCAGAAACAGTAGGGGTCTCTGTCTCTCCATACAGAGGAATCACAAAGAGAGCGTTATTGTTGAGTGAGGGGCGAGAGAGAGAGAGAGAGAGAGAGAGAGAGAGAGAGAGAGAGAGAGAGAGAGAGAGAGAGAGAGAGAGCATTTAAGCTTTGATTGGTCCTGACCTAATTCAGAACAGGACATCCCACAATATTCAATGCTCTATTTCTAGTTTTTTTCTTTTTTTCTTCTTCTGCCACTTAACACAAAAAGGACTAGAGAGAGGAAAGAGGCCAAGAGATTAATACTAAAGCTCGAGCTGAGCAATTCATATTCCAATTGGAGGAGCATGTTATCTATTTTCTCACACTCATTCATTGTGCGTCTCTTCCTGAGAGGCATTGGAATCAAAGCAGGATTCAACAGGAATCAAACGGGGACTTTCACGGAAACGAACAATGGCGACAACAGTCAGTCGAGGTAGAACGTTTCAACCTTGTGGAGAATCCAAAGGAATCAACTGCGCAATCACTTTCGCATCAACTCCTCAATAACCATGTCAAATATGTACAGAGGGATGGGGTGAAGCTAAAGCTGAGTCCTGTGTCATTGGAAAGTCATTCATCCAAGCTTAATCAATCTAGGTTGTTTGATTCAATTCAAACTGCCTCACAGGCACAAGAAGAGAGGGAGAAAAAGGAAGAAAATGAGAGTTGAGCTGAGCTGACTCTTTCTAACTCTGACGAGGCTTCTCTCCATCTCTTGTCTCATTCATTTCACCCCCTTTTTCTTTCATTCTCTCTATCGTTCTCTCCTCCTCCTAGAGGCAGGAATTATTGCTACTCATTTCATGCTACGGCATGGCTTGGATTTGTTTTTTTTTCACCGGTATTTTTTTAAATATTGTTATTACTACTGTATGTCTTAAAGACCGGGTTAGGTGTTATTAAATATGCCAAAGCGAATTGTATTTTCGCTCAAGTAAGCTCCTTGGAAATATTCCATCAGGGCACCCTTTTATTCTTTCCAAATGTAGTTATGAATTTTAAAGTAGACTTGTATTACTGGAGGAGAGAGGTGTGTGATCAGAATACTGAGCAAAGCCCAGATTGGAATTCCTTGTTCTTGGAGCATTGAAAGGAGATCGTAGCTGTCAACAGGAGGGGTAAAAAAAAGAAGGACAAAATTGGGCCATAGGGGGCTAATATTGGCAGCTGGTGACAATGAGCACACTTAAGTTTTTTTTTTTTATCTTCGTTTGTTTGAGGCAATGGAAATTGACCAGATTGCTTTCAGAAAGGTGTTACATCAAAACATTGCAGAAAATGAGTCCATAATAAAATAGTACATTTTCTTTGCCTAACAGGCTTCTAGGGTAGAAATGTTTTTTTTCATAGCAACACCATCATATAGACATTCAGATCCACCACCACCACCACCCCCATCCTGCCTTCATTTTTTGGTATTCATGAGCATATGCTCCTGTGTGAAGTCCCCTGTCAATAAATATGCACAGTCTTAATTGTTCCCATCGTAATTAGACTGCAGTTCTGTTCTTTTTGGCTCAGGTGTATGTTGAATCTCTTTCTTTTGTTTGTGGTTTGGCACCTCTGATGATTTCCATGACAATCATTTGAGTGAGCAAGGAAGCGAGAAAAAGGGGAGAGAGAGAGAGAGGTAGAGAGAGAGAGAGAGATAGAGAGAAAGAGAGAGAGAGAGAGAGAGAAGGTGAGAAACAGTTGCTGGAATAAAGCCTCATCTCAATCTGAATAGCTTATTAATAGAGCTGGTCCCAGGCAAACAGATGGCAGCTGCCAAAAACAAACACAGAAATCACAGAAATGAAAACCCTAATTCAATTAGGTGAGATGCATTCCTCGCAGCAGCAGTTATTGAGCAGTTTCCATTAATTTGATGATCCATTTAAAAAAAAAAGGGAAACATATTAAAGAGCTTTTTCCAGAATGTTCTCCTCTGTTTATTATCTGTGGTTGACAAGCGGAGAAAGAAGAGGCCACGAGCTGCGTGTATGTGGGTGTGAGAGGAAAACAGGATTTAAGTCATTACTGGCTCACGGTTAACAAATGCAATTAAAGTTACTAATGAATGATACAATTGCGGTGTGTATAATATGAATGTATGGCTCACAGTAAAGGAGTCCACTAAATCAGTGAGTTGGTATTGGCCTGTTTATATATTAGCATGGGCTGCACGGTGGTGTAGTGGCTAGCACTGTCGCCTCACAGCAAGAGGGCCGTGGGTTCGATTCCCGGTCGGAGCGGTCCTTCTGTGTGGAGTTTGCATGTTCTCCCCGTGGCAGCGCGGGTTCTCTCCGGGCTCTCCGGCTTCCTCCCACAGTCCAAAGACATGCTGCAGGTTAATTGATCTCTAAATTGCCCATAGGTGTGAATGTGAGAGTGAATGGTTGTATGTCCCTACATGTGCCCTCGATGGACTGGCGGCCTGTCCAGGGTGTCCCCTGCCTTCGCCCTATGTCAGCTGGGATAGGCTCCAGCGCCCCCGCGACCCTAATGAGGATAAGCGGTATTGAAGATGGATGGATGGATATATTAGCATATTACCATTTATATGAGAGAGAAGAGAAAAAAATCAAAAGGTTGTTGGAGCTTGTGAGTGATGCTGAGGTTTATGAATCTCCGTGTCTTCATCTCCGGGAATTGTGTCTCTCATAATCTAGGACTACCGGATGGAAATTACATTTCAGATATTCACGGTCCCCTGAGGATAGATCCTACTCTCTTCGGTGATGCCAAAGATGTTTTTTATGTTGTTTAACTGTTACTTAATTAACACACTTATTTCAAGCCCAAACATGATGAACCAATCTGTTGATTCTTGTTGATGCAAAACTAGCTAACATGGGCTAGCATGCTGATGGTGAGCATTTTATTTTATAACAATGTAATGGTTAGCATGCCAGCATATCGACGTTACCATTTAGCTCAAAGAGCTAGCATGGCTGTATCATAGCATCGTCTCGTTTTGATACTAATTGTACAATTTAGCAAACAACCTTGTTTAACGTAACATTTCAATTCTTATTCTCGACCGTGATTCTTACAGCAACAATAGAAAACAAATATATGAATGTGATATTACCAAAATAAGCTATTTCTGGTGATAGAATAACATTTTTAAACATTCCAGATACGTTAATTAAAAATGTGTACTCACTATACTGATAAGATAATAGGAATATTATTTGCTGCAGCAATTTTGTTGTTTATAAAATTTGCATAGTTGCATCTGCAGTAGCGTTCAACATTCCCACAGATAAGGTTGAATTGGCAACGGCGGAGCCAAAACATTCTGTAGAATTTGAGTTTCAAGGTTTCTTTAACATACTTCATCCCCAATCTGAACTTCTGACCTGTTCACATTGCTGCTGTCCTTCTCCATGTCAAGTCAGCTCATCACTGACAAAGTTATCCGGGTGCTGACAAGATTCATAGAACGAATGCACAACGAGTTCAATGCGTTTAACTGAGAACTAATATTTATTTGTAAAACCCACACGTCACCGTGCGGCCCTTCATCAGAGTTCGTGTGACCTGGATTTCTCTGCCAACGCCCGGGACGATCCTTTAAATTGAGTCCCAAGTTAGAATTCAATTCACATTTTCACCTTCTCCAAACCTTTTAAGTCAATTTCTTTAAAACCAGGGAGACTGATTGAAAACACCTTGGAGTGACAGAAAGCATTATGACTTGGAAGAGAGACAAAAAGAGAAAAAACTCAAGAAATACCAGGTAAAGATTGTGTTGCATTTGATTCTGATGAATGCAGAAGCACTGCAAATTAAAGAAACAATATGATTGGGTAAAAGAGGAGAAATACTTGACATACCAGGTGTCAAACATAATGGAGCTCACAGAGACTAAAAGTGAGAATGTTCTCACTCTAACTTACTTTGAGTTAGCGCTCAAATGAACTATTATATTATGTATGCCAAAAATGTGACAATATTATTAAAACGGAAAAGAAATCAGCCATTAGAGTTCATTAGAGTCTTGGCTGGTTTGCGATGTCATGTGGAGTTCATTCCACCTGAGATGTAAAAACCTCAGGAAACGGATTCTACTGCATAGCTGCCTAACACAAGTTTGCATTTGTATAGTACTTAGGTGGAAATAACTTATTGATTTAATTTTTGCTGAGTAAATTCAATGGGATATAAAGTTTATCTTGGAAAATAAGTGGAACAAAGTTAATAAGAGCTTTACAGTGGAGGGCAAAGCCAAAGATTTAGTGAGCATTTACCAGTGGTTAGCATCTTAGCTTAGCTTTGCACACTGACCCCATAAGCACATGACAATACAGCTGGCACAAAAATGTAACAATTTATTAGGCGTGAAGAATGTTTACTGCAATTTGCATCAAAATAATTTGAAATTCCTCTTGGACAAACTGTTTATTTATAGTCAAAGAAGAACATACTCTAGGTAAACGTGTTCAGGATCAGGCTGTTGTAGCTACTAGCCACTGCTAGTGTTCTCATTTTTCAGTTTTTTTCTTCAATAGGTTCAGTATTTTTACAAGCGGGGTAGCATAAGCAGTGGTGTATAAACTACCCAAAACAAAGGAATAGCACACTCTGCTCTATTGCAGAAGACAAGCAGAAATTCTCATATATAGTATTATGAGCGCTAATGTTAGCTTGCTAACAGCCCTCATATCTTTCTATTTACTTGACAAAATTCTGTTTCATTTTTGGTGTTGGCATGTCTGAACCATTTTTAAATGGTCTTTGGTTTGTATGTTGTCAATAGAAGGATTTGCACTGAACTAATATGTATCATCTTTATAAGCATCTCACTGCATGGGAGAAATTGATTGGTTTCTGTGCACAAATGAAATGGCTGTAAAACCAAATTTGTTTTCTGCACCAGAAGTCATTAGTTGCAGTTTGCTGCTATGAGTGAGTAAACAAAGAGGAACATCTCATAATTCAATCTTGGAGTAAACAGGCAAGAATATTTTCAAATAACCATTAAATGCTTTTATTTTCCTAAATACTTCCTAAATATTGTGTTTGACAATTAAATTGAACAAATGCTGTTTCAGAGGGTGTCTCAGCGATGAGACAAGTGTAAAAATGCATTGTGAAGTTACATTTACTGTATGTTGGCAAAGCATGTGTCACAGCTTGGTTGCTATGGTGCCGATTTTAAGAACACAGACCTTTTTCACCAACCAAATGCTCAGACTGTCTATTATACAACATGCCAACACGTTGCACTATATTCAATTGAATCCTTTCCCAATCTCATCTTGCAAGCCTGTTTAAATAGTGTTACATGCCATGTGCATGACAGAGCTGAATACCTTACTTCCTGAGTAACTATTTTGTATTTTCATAACAAGCCTTTAATCCCAAACATCTGGACCAGAACCTTGTTACACTAACACAATCATTTCTCTCTAACACTCTCTCTGACATGCAATTATTGGAGGATCTAAGGTGCAGCATGTGTGGGCGATATTGCTCAAATGGAGCAGCTGTGGCGTTTAACAAACATCTGAAATGACTGCATACTGCTGGTCCTGTTTTTTTGTGTGGCTCCGGTGTGAGGTGATCCAGGGCATAAAGAGACCTGACTTACACACTACGGCTGCAGGGGTGATGAGAAAATAGTTATGTGTGTGGTTCTCAATCTGACTCATATCCACTTCAAGTCAAGACTTAAGAACTGCTGAGATAGAGAAAAGTGGGGCACTATTACTTTACCTCTTACTCAGTGAGCACGGTGGTTTCTCTTCAGGGATGTGGGCTCTTGCCCCGTACAGCCCACAGATAAATGAGAGGGAGACTTCTTATCAGACAAGTCTCTCTTCCAGCCACCATTTTCTTAATGTTCTCTCTCAACCCCAATTTCCACGTGTCCATATAGATCAAAACTGCAATATCAGCCTCTTCACATCACTTTCTATTCCTACAAAGGAAAATCTGCTGGACAACTTATGAAAGATTACATATTCATTTAACACAATCAGATACTTCTCTGAAAGAGCGCTCGGAAAAGAAAAGGAAATATGTAGTTTGAGTGTTATTTAACCTTTCTTTGTTTTAGTTTTTTTCTGTTAAAAAATGTAAAGCTGTAGTATTAAATGTAGTATCTGCTGTTGGGTATATGGCATTTGTAAGGCCACATGTTTTTGTGCCGACATCCACCAAAGAAACGTCCGTGGTTGTCAAAGCAGTTTATTACTACCTATATTTTAATGTTTACCCAGGAGGCCGCTGTACATATCCAGTGCGAAACCAAAAGTCTAGTGTAGTTTCAATTCACTTCAACCCCGTGTTTAACACTGTGACCATTTCACAAAGTGTGCCTGTTGCTGGTGGGCCTACAATGTGGGTGGTATGTGCAAATGAACATTCGGCATCCCTCCGTTGTTATCGGCCCCCACAGCTCCCCACTCACTGGCCCGCGGAAGGCCGCTGGATGACATTGTATTGCAACGATATGAAGCCGCTTGTAAATCGGCAAAGTTTCCCTTTAAGTTACGTCAAACTTGTCTTAAAATAAACCATGATCTTACCCCGAACCTAACCAACGTACTTGAGCTGAGTAACGTAACTTAGTAATATAACATGTTGAAGCACATTGAAAAATGCTGCTAAAGGCTTCTAAAGGTGCATTTAACAAGTTGGGAGTGAGAACGTGTTGGTATTTGCATCACTTTGCAGCTAGTTTGATTTTGTGTGAAAGTCCCTTTTTTAAAAGTAGTTCTTTGGATAAAAGATTGATAAATAATACTATTTATTAATGCTCCCACCTAGTGTGAGGCGAAAAATTGATATTGAGACATTGGTTTAATCCAGTCATAAAGATAAATTGTTCATCGCCTCATGTTTAAAAATGAGTCCCTCCCTGGGGAACTAAACAATGCAACCGCTTTAAACATTTGTATTATTGGTATTATCAGAAAAACAGGAAATGGACCAAATTTGGCCTTATGGTAAAAAAAAACTGGTAGTTGTCAATAGCATATACGCTGGATGATGTCAACATCTACAGGTGTGAAACCACAAGTGTGCTTTGTGCCTCACGTGTTATGGCCGACGTGTTATATTCTGTCACCTTTTGTTTACTTCAGTTTCGCATAGTTATAAGTATGCAAGCTGCAACTGAAAGGGAAAATAATGACAACCCATTGTGTTCCAAAAGAGGTCGTCAGCAAATAAAATGAAATAATTAACTAGCAACATTTGCTAAATTGCTAAATCAAAAGTACTGCGGAATTAATTCTGGGACAATTGAAATATTTAATGCAAAGATCTGCCGGCTATATTGTGCTTTTGTTGATGTACTAGTTCATTTATGTGCAGTAAAGTCAGCATCAAAAAAAGAAACCATAGCTGAACACAGAACGAAACCCATTTCTTGTTAAAACCACCCACATTTCCTGCTGCTTGATGCTGCACCGCAGCACCGAGGTTGCAACTGAAACGTGTTGCCTGCATGTTACATTGGCTGGTCTGAGAAAGGCCCGGTGTCACCCACGGCAACATAGCCCTGACCTTCTGGCCTGCATCACTTTCAAAGGACAGATGTTTCTCAGAATAACCATATTTATATGCACGCTCGCTTGAAAGGTGATCTTGCGCTGCTCCACCACAGCATCTTGCAAATAAAGTAAATGTTTTAAGAAAGCAAGTCGCTCATGACAGGGTGGATCTCACGAGCCTGTTGGTGATGGACATTTTCCACCGATGGCTGAGCGACTCCACAGATAAAGATTCATACGCGCTGAGGTTGAACTGAGTCATCATCTACAAACATGCTCAACCTGTTGTACATGCACGGTTGTGTCTTTCATCAGTTAAATAGGACATCGAAAAAAGAAATAAAGACACATTCCAACACTGACAAACATTCAGCAACATTTAGATAAAATATTTATTTTGGAGGATACTGGACACTTTTTTCATCATTGATTAAACCTCAATACATGTTTTGGTTGAATGAAAGATCCTCATAGACAGAAGACAATCTATGTTTTTCTTATTAAATGTAGCCTGCAAAGCATATCAAACACATTGGACCAAAAGGGAACACACAATAGGACTGAGGTGACTCATTTTAATTTCATTTTGATTTGATAGAGGGCACATTTTCATAAATTAATCTTGCTGGGCTGATAAATTACCCTCAATCAATGTCAAAACATGAATATATATTATAAACCAATCAATCTTTTCATTTAAGTTATTGCACTCTTGATTCAACATTAAGCAGCGCGTTTATAGTGGTTTTGCATCACTTTTATTTCTCTCTCCAACAGATGTACCACAGCGACCTTGTCTTTGTCAACCAGCCTGCTGTTACTGATGCGGGTCTTTCTGATTCTCTGCTCACCAACAGGACCGCTGCATTCACCTCTTCTCAATGGCATCCTCCACCATAAATTGTGGCTTTTCATTCTCTGTCGGCCTCGTGACTTTGACTCGGAGACGGGAGATAGGATTAAGGGCGCTGACGGGAGTGTCAAAGCGATACTGTCTCCTCGCAGTATTTACTCCAGAAATAATGACTGTGCCGCCACACATGTGTATGGCTGAGGGAATATGCAGTGAAGGAAATAAGATATTGTTACCATATATGTGCGAATAGAACTGCAGCTAGAGAGGAGAGACAACACACAAAAAAAAGGAAACAAAAACACAGCTATTCATACAAACACATGACTGCGTACACAAAAGGCACAGACAGGGCTGTGCGGCTGCACCCACCGCCTCTTTTATCTTGCATTGTATTAAGAATGTATGACTGTGATTTTCATATAATGTGTGTCATATCACTAAGTGGCAGGTTCTCCAATTGTCCAATAACGATCTATTCGCCGATTCAATACTATTGAGGAAGAGACGTAAAATGAATAAAACATTGAATAGAGGGATCGTGACAGTTCCATTTCAATCTCTCCGTCTCCCTCTCAGAAAGTCTCGTAGAAAACTTGTGTGCAATTGGGGTAAAATCAGTACTTGGCCGGTTGCCTGAGTTTGTGTGCACATTGCATTTCTCTGTTCTCTTTATCTCACACTAGACGCCTACGATGCACCACTTTCACAAGCAAAGCAAACGTCTCCTCGCATCTGCTCTCTTGTTTGTTAAGATAGTTTACTGGCAATATCCACGCGGGCTGGCGTACTCTGTATCCGTGGCTAATTAGCTAATGCCATTGGAGTCCTGAGCTAAAAATAAATACGGGATACAAACGTGACCCTCTTCGGTAAAGTTGGGGGTGTTGGCGGATCTTTAAAACGATTATCATGTCTTAAAAACAAAAGCAAATGTGTGATCATCTCATTAGAGAAAGGGACAAAAAAAAAAAAAAAAAAAAAAAAGAGTCTGCACTTTTAAACTTTTTTTTATTATGCAGGTTTGAAATTAAAGAAGCATTGTGACACAAACAGATGCTGCTGGCAAGGGGGAAGGGAGGAGGGGGGGGGGGGGGGGGAGCAGCACCCAAAATGTAAAAAAGAAAAAAAATCATTGTTGTGATCATCATCATTTTTTATCAAACCAAAGGAAATGAAACAATAAAATAAGAATAAAAATACACCTCCATTGCAAGAAGCAAAAATGATCTAATTTCTTTCATAAATAAGAAAACCTGTCAAATGGCTGATGGGTAACTAGCGGAAACAATATATTGATAACCATTTAAAATATTTATCATTACTGGCTTTACAAATAAAATAACTACAATTGGCAGGTTTTTCTTCTTTTTTTTTTTTTACACAACTTAAAATGTTATAGTTTTTGTAACAACTAAAACTGAAATTATGCAACAGTAAAGAGATAAATACAGATGTCTTTGTCAGCAAAATGCATTTCTGTTAATCACACAAAAAAGTTAAAAAGATGAGATCAACACAACCAAACACCAAGTAGAAACTTATAAAAATCACTGTAATGTGGATGTGATGGCTCCATTCACATATTTCATCACTTCACTTGTGCATGTCGAGGAGACAAAATTGACATTATGGTCAGAGAAAATAAGAAAAGGGAGGTGGGGGGCATTTTGAGGCAATATCTTTTTTTTTCCTCTCTCTCCAACCGCAACAATATATCGCATTCTATCTCACGGCGTTTCTGTCTCTCTCTTTCTTTCTCTTTCTTCCCTATCTCTCACCTGGCTCTTTCCATTTAATGATCTGCAGGACACATATTGTGTATTCAGTTTTAGATTGAACTTTATTGGAAAAAAACACACCAGTGAGCACAGATTTAATGCAAGAACGAGAGTCTGAAATACTCCTCTGAAATCCAGCTGCACAAGGCTGTTAAAATTCACGAGAAAGACTCGACACTCGACTGTTGACACACTCTAGCGCACGAGTGTGTGTCCGTGCACACACAGTCAAATTCACACGTCATGAATGGGGTACATTCTAACGTCCAGACGCACACACACACACACACACACACACACACACACACACACACACACACACATACACGCGCACGCACGCACACATGCACACAAAATGACTTACATGTAATATTAAAGAAGAAACAAATCTATCTGGACTTCCAATTCCCAATTTGATCCCATAAAAGTGATATTTACAATCACACTGTGACCGCTCAGTAGACCTCAACAGGTCTTTAATATTAAAAAAAGGTTCTTTTTGTTTTGTTTCTTTTCCCCACCCAAGCTTTTTGTATCAATTTGCAGGCCCTTAAGCAAAGCTACCATAACATCAAAGCCTAGAAGTTAATATTTTTCTACAGTACAGGGCCCAACGCTTATTGGCAAAAAAAGAAAGAAAGAGGGACAATTTTGCAAGCCAGAAATAAATAAAACAACAACAACAACAACAACAAAAAGGAAAATGAAAAAAAAAAGAAAAAACTCAAAAGGAAATTAAAATGGTTAAAGAAGTCAAAGAGTTTTCTACTTTTCTTCTTCTTCTTAAAGCTGGATGGGGTCCGTGCGCGGACCTTGATGGTGACACAGAAGAGAAGTGCTCTACAGCCCGGCCTGTATCACAGCGGCCATAGACACACAACTCAGAGATGAGGAGGGGGTGGGGGGGGGGGGGAGCCGGAGGGGTGGGCCGTATAAGTGCTTGGCTAATTTTAAACAGCAGGAGAACTGCTAATACATTAAGTGGTACAGACAGCAGTCATCTAGTCAAAAAACTCTGGTCACAAATTCTTCTAGAAACTGAAAAGGAAATAATCATTACATTGACAACAAAAGAAAAAAATTAAAAAAAGAAAGGTGGTGGTGGTTTAGGAGGTGGAATGTGTGTGTGTGAGTGTGTGTGTACGAATGCATGTTATTGTATGTTAAGTGTGTGTAAGTGTGTGTGCGCGTCAGAAGAGGAGGATTGAGGGGGGGGGGAGGGGCGCGGGGGGTGAGAGGAGACTTCTCTGTGTCGTATTTGTCGACCGAGCATGATCTTCAGTTTCAGGTGAGGTAGAGTGGCTTGTCCCTGCCAATCATGCTGCCACTGGAAAGAAACACAACCCAGGACACAGGAGCGCAGGTTAGATGACGAGCAAAGACACAACGGGGTAGAAAAAAAAAAAAGATGGGCTTCAAACACAAAAGGACGCATGTTTTTTCTCAAATTGCTTATAATGCTTATAATAGCCACAGTGTAAGCCCATTCTCATTCCTTCTATGTTCGTCTGACTAAAGCCTGCAAATTAAACGAATGTCATCGTATTTTAGCACGGACTGTGAATATCTTGCCGGGCTGCAGGACTCCACAGCCTGCCAAACCGTTTAGTGCAACAACAGTGAAAAGTTGTGTAAGGAACATCTGTTTTTTTACTGCTGTCTGACAAACACATGACAAGCTCTATTATCTCAGCATTACCTCTCCAGCTGTCTCTCCTGTCTCACTGGAACCAAGCTGACAATTTTCAACACTTATATGGTGAAAGCAATGGGAGAGACGTCTGACAAGACTCTATATGCTTGTTTCTAAGGGAGCTCTGGTCTCAGACTTGGATTGGACTGTTTTTATCTGACCAATTCAACCTGAAAACCTCTTAGCCTTTACTTTTTCAAAATATATATATATATATATATATATATATATATATATATATATATATTAGTTTTAGTAAACACAAGTTTTTGGTTTAACTCAATGAATTTGTCTCCACTCAAAATGTACTTCAAGACTATGAGAATAGATGTGATGCAGTGACATAAGTTATTGTGGAAAACGGATTTAGGGAAGCAGATCAAACTGTCTCCTCGCTCTCCACTGACCTGCAGTGGTTGCCACACTCCCGATTGCAGTATTCACTGTCCCAGTCATGGCTCTGAGCCACTCCAGGACCTGGACCAGGGCCAGGGGCTCCTGGAGACTGGGAACCCCCAATACTCTTCTGATATTCTGACTGGAGGTGGGAAACCCCCGGAGAAAGAAAGAAAGAAAGAAAGAAAGAAAATGAATCCAACATCTTAAAGTATAACCTCTTCCATAGCAGTGAGTGTGTCTCCGTTTGTTGCTCTACCTGCTGCCCTGGAGGTGGAGAGTGAAGAGAGGCCTGCAGCCCCATCTGGTGAGAGATGATTGGCTGGGACTGGACCTGCTGCATGCGGATGGGCTGGTTAAGGAGCGAGCTCTGGTGCAGGGAGAGCTGCTGGTGGGGGTGAAGGGGTGGGCTGATCTGGAAGGAGGAAGGGGGAGAGGCACTAATGCTTGGCAGCATCTGCGATTGGCTGAGCGTCTGCGACAGGGCGTGACGAGGTGCGTGTCCTGCGTAGCTCTGCAGGTCGGTGAGAGGGAAGGCCCCGGGCCCCAGGTAGGGCGACGACGGCTGGGGGGGAGGTGGCCCGCTATACAGGGGCGGGTTAGCTGGCATCATGTGTGGAGAACCCTGACCTGTTTGGCCACTTTTTGTCTCCACTGGATCATATGTCTGGAGGAGAGGGAAGATGGTTACACTCATTGTTACAATACACCGTTTATTGCAACGTGGACATCATTTTCTTGTTTTTTGTTTTGCATAGTTATAATTGGTGCATGACATTTTATGATTGTTCATATTTCTTACTTAATTGATATTGCCATGTTCCCATATCTCAGCAAAGTACAATGTTATCTTCACCAATTCAAATGAATTGAATATTCAACATATTGAAATGTTTAGCTCTTACTGAAATGACTTACTTTAAGTTCTTTCTTTTTTGGTGTAAATTAGCTCTAGTAGTTTTGGACTGCACTTTCGAGAAGCACGCAGTCTCTGAATTGCTCATAATACGTCATAATAATGTGAAAATAATAGGTCCAATTAGTATTAGTATTAATATGGATTGAGACTGATATGAACATGCATACAAAAGCTGATAGTGACAAAATGTCCCATCATTATTTGCGCCTTCTCAAGTATTCAAAACAATATGTCAATGAAGCAAAAGAAAAGGAGCAGCTGGCAGTTTTGTAATAGAGTACACTAATCTATAATATTCATTATCTGAAGTGATTAAAGTATGTGTAGCCATCGTGGCTGACGCTAATCACGGTCGCCGCTCCGCTCTCTATTATTTATTATTTATTTATTCCACACAAACACTGTTGATGCTGTGAGATCCGGCACACACATTTATTCTCGGTCTCCCTTTCTTTTATGAGGTGTACGTATGAAATACATCCAGTGTTTCTCATTAGCTGTCAGATGGGCTGGAGTGATGTGTGGTGGTCTATTTAGTAATGGCTGCCATCCATTCCTCTGAACCCATGAAATAATCAATGGAACGGGATGGAAGGATGGATAAAAGAGAGGGTCAGATATATTTGCAGGGTCAAGGTGGAAAATGAAAAAACTGAAGAAATGGTGTGATGGGAGAAGCAAAGCACGAAAGGATGGATGTGATTTATTTCACCTCGTTTTATTCTAAGCTGTCATTTTAGTGTGATGTATTGCAGTACAATAATTGTATATCCATCAGAGGAAATATGTGAAGAGTGTATGTGTTTAAAAGAAAGTTTGTGAGGATTGAAACATTTGTATTTATTATCTAGACTTTATAAATCACATTCTGTAAATGGCAGCTCTTGGATTCAAAAGAACACAAGAGAAGTGCCACGACATACAGTGGGAAGCAATCACACTTTTGTTTTTTTCGTCTCCTCCCAAACAAACCGACATGCGTCACCAAACAAAAAGGCAACAGGTGCACTCTGAAGATGTGAATCCTCCAAATGACACTCCAATTACCTCCAATTCCACCCGCCCCAATTCACTCTGAAAAGACTCCTTCATTGGTAATTAAAACAAGAATGTCGCGTTGAATCATGAGATTCAGCCGTGCATTCAGATTGGCTGTCAGTTTCTTGACTGGCAATCTACCGACATATAGTATCAATCAGGCCTCTGTATGGGTGCTCTGACATGAATGTCTAATTGCAGCAAAGACAAGAGATGAGAATAGTCTTTTTAGTTGAAAGTATGCCACACTGAAGAGGCTGATGAATTCACTATTCATGCCTTAATCAAGGTGCTTGTTTTCGGCCCATGAGCATGAGAGGAAGTGCGGCGCTGCGCGCAGTGGAGGAAGGACGAGTGAGGGGGAAGAGGAGGAGCTTGGTATATGCTAATGCAATTTAGAGTTGTGTTTCGAAAAACAATGCCGAAACACTGAAATGAAACGCAGTGCACCAACAGATTGAAACACCCCTGTGTGCTGAGAGAACCATTGTATAAGCCCTGCAGATGTACGAGGAGTTTGGTGAACATGTGACATCATCTTTTTATGAAGATGTAACGCCTTGTGGTTATAGTTTTTGGACAAATCACGGCGAGTAAGGCGCTTATGTTCTGGGGTAAACGGGAGTAAACTGCAGCAAAGAGAGAGCAGTAGGTGTGCGCAAGCCTCAGCTAGCACATTAGAGGCCCATCAGGGAAGACAGAAACACCAGGAGGACAGCAAATGGTGGGTAATGCTCACTTCTGCTCTTACATGTGCACGATAACGAGCGCGTGCACACAGACGTGTACTGTTACTTATTTCATTTCTCCACAGGTTGCGAATTGGGTGTGTTTGAAACCTAATTTTCACTGTTCTCCTCCGAGCACACACACACACACATACACACACTGACCCCTCTATGCAGCAAGTGGACCCTTTCCTTGGAATAAGAGTGAGAGGAATACTCTGTCTAATTCATTATCCCTTATATCGCCGCTGACCCATGTATATCAAAGATGTGACCCCCGTTACCTTGGAAACCAGACTAGCTCTGTAGGCGGCCAGGGCTTTCAGGTACTCCTTCTTAGCAGCCTCTGTTTTCCTCTTGTAGTTCTGCAGGAACAAACACAACAACAACAACGATTGATTACAAGGTGATGCCAAAGGCTAAAATGAAGCAGTGGTCCACACCGACTGATGTGGATGAGATTTTGGGAGTCATGGTGTGATTGTATGAACAGGCAGTGAGCTCTGTGACAAAAAAAACAACAACTATAAAATGTATTCATTGCACGGTTATCAAGTGAAGGAGATTAGTCCATCTGCATTGGAATCATGTATTCCTTCAAAATGTCCAGAATGAAATGCAGAGAAAGCGTTCGCGCATCAACGTGAAAATTGAGTTTTATGACACTAAAGGACCAACGAGAAGCTGTTTGTCATGTTGTGGGTCGCTTTCCAGCCTCTTCCTCTATTAAGGCTGTAGCTCATCTCCTAATCAGAGCTGATGTCCCAGCAAATCATTCAGACGAGAAGGGGGAAGAAATAAAAGAATTCAAAACAGCATTCTTAAAGAGGCAATCTCAAGCCTTCTGAATGAACCTCAAATGATGCGTTAAGACAGGGAATTCGAGTTAATGTCATCACATGTCACTCACAGGCTCTTTATAGCTGCCACCGCCTTTTTGATGCGGGGAAAACAAGTCGCAAAAAAGTCCACCCTTAAATCGATGAGGAAGACTCTCAGATCTCAGCTCCTCTCTGGAGCATTTTAATATGAAGGAGAACGTGTGTTGAATGCAGCGGGGTAATTACTGATCCTCAGTGTGAGACAGTCTGTGGCTCCATGGATGGGGTCATTTCACTCAAAGAGGTGGGGTAGAATAACCATTAAGCATTCATGGGTTGCCAAATGCACAAAGGCTGGCAGCTGCTAACACACACACAGTAAATAAACAATAAACAGACATACACACAGAACAGCAAACAAAACTGGGATGAAGACGGACAGAATCTCTTGCTTAAACACATGATGTCATCCTCTCACTCAACTCTTTTTACACATTTATTATTATTTCCCCTCCGTGATATTCATCTTTGGAACAAGTTTGCATTGCAATAGGAAGTCCAAAAATGCAGGAATACGCCGCAGACTTTCATAATACAAACAGATAATCTCCATTAAGAAATGAATGAAAGAAAAAAAAAAAAAAAAAAAGAAAGAAAAAAGAAAAAAAAGTGACAACCCCCTCAACCCTTTAAATATTGATAGAGCCATGGCTGCCTCTTTAATGAACCCCAAACTTCTCCCAGCAGCTTTAATTTCAAATCAATTTAACACAGCTAATGATTCGCGCAACGACGGATACTTTTAAATAAATTACCATGCCTAAGGATGTCTAATTATTCCAAAGTGAGTGGATTCATTAGCAATTGAAGCGTCAGAGGGCTGCAGTGTCAGTATGAATTAAAAATAACAAAGCTGCAAGGGGAGAGCATATGCCTCCATCGTAATCCTGACACAGAGGTGTCCCGCCTGAATTAGCCCCTAATTGTACCTTAATGAAATGTTCTTGTTTGATAACCAGTTAATTACAGAAGACAATAACTCCGCACCCTGCTGACACTGAAGGGAGTGATTACCCCGACGACCGAAAAGCCGAGCGACCGGTGAGAGGAGGAAGAGAGGAAGTGGAGAGGAGAGGAGGGGAGAGGATTTTTAAAAAAAAGAAACAAAACACATTTAAGTGTATGTCAAAGCAAGACAAAGAGGCAGAATAAATAATAGAAAATAGATAAAAATCATCGTTAGATGCTAAAACTCATCCTCCAGGAGTTTGATAGCAAAGTATGCAGTTTAGACAAAGTGACAGTCTTTTCCTTTTATTTCTATCCTCCAACACAGCAGACTCAATTAAATATAACTAAAGCATCTCCTCCCTCCTACTCAACTACATTATCATTGTTACTCCCCACTGCTGTAAAAAAAAAAGAAAAAGAAAAAAGGAGAATTGATCTTAATCTTAAATAACAAAAACAAGAAACATGTTCTTTTGTGTTTCTGGGGCAGCTTTAACATGTCGTCACCTTGAGGAATAACAGCCCAAATAACGCATTGATCTTGCGCTATAAAACAAAGACCTTCGGGAATTAAAAAAAAAAGAACGCCGTAAAGCGTGCCGGCGTCTGAAAACATATTAATAAAAAGGAAACGATAAACATAAACATGAATTAAAAAAAAAAACACAAAACTTTGTTCAACCCAAACTCAAGGGCGACACTGGAGAATACACAAGAATGCTATCAAAGTGGGGAAAATACACACTGAAGCAAGCAAAAAAAAAAAAAAACAACAACCAAGAATTGCAGAAGGAACACAAATCACAACAATGACACTTCTTCAATAAAATACAGCAATAAAACATGCCGCCTTCACTCCATTTATGTGAATTCTGCTGCATGATGCGTCTGAGAAGTACTATAGGTAATTGGAAACAGGGGTCGCGTTCTAGTTAAAACAAAGCTGTGTGTAGGGGAAGGGCTGTTTACATTCTGCTGCTCCTACTTGGCTCCACAGGGTCTGACTGACATTATAGAACACACCTCATCGGCCCTATAGAGGAGACGTGACGGCCTATGTTGGAAAAAGAACGAAAAGAAAAAAACTGGCCCAGAGCAGAGAGTGAACATGTTTTAGGTACGAGCCCCTGGCATGAAGAGGTTTTATCCTAAATGTATTTCACCCGAACATTACTGGTCAGCAGTTGTGGATCATGCATGCTTTAATATGTTGTTGAAACAGAAGGCAGACATTTGTATATCTTTTAATGACTATTAACATGCTGAATTGGTTAAACTCTGTAAATACACGGTTATCAAGTTCATGGAATAAGTGACAGTGTTAGTCACAGAGAATAATTAGAGCAATCACAGTGTTATTGCCCAGACGGGGTCCTACATTTCATTCCATAATGAGATCATTACCTTTAAGCGTTAATTATGTGTCTTTTCGAGGTGCCACGTTTGATTCAACACATGAATGCACAAACAAATAAAAGAATTAGTGGTGGAATGGCACAATAAATGGATCTTTTTCTTTTTTTTTTTAATGGTTTCGTCTCTGTTCCCAGGTAATACTGTGAAGGACAAATGCATTGGGTGGGGGGGGAGGAAAGAAAAGAGAGAGAGAAAGAAAGAGAGAAAGAGAGCAAAAGAGAGAGATGCATCGACAGTGCAAAATCTAAGGTGAAAAAGAAGCCGGGACACAAAGGGTTAAGAAGCACAAACAATAACATTTCAGGAGCAGATGTCCTTGAGGCAAAACCAAGGACAAGGCAATTGCTAATCTTGTATTCCCAGCATGATCAAATCACCAGGCAACAGATATAAATAAAAGGACAGGAAATGAGGAATTCACATTCAAGGGTGTCAGCGGCGAAATGAAGATTCATGGTGAAGAGCCCCGGTGAAGGCGGCAAAAATTAACTGCAAATAAAAGGGACAGACGGCCTCCAAAGTCTAGCGTATAAAGTAGGTTTGGTGGGAGAAAAACACACACATGCTAGATGGGGTCTAGTCGACGGTGGCTGGGGCTGAGGAGAATGGGCTGCACTTTGTCATGGAGACAGGTGCTTTTATTTGACACCCAATAGGCTGCACCCTGACTGGATATTCTAAAAAATATGAGCCTGCGCATGGTCATCAGACTGTCTCGTTTTCCATTCATTTCACACCACCATTTGTTACCAAAACCACATAGACACCGGTTTTCTATTTCTATTTCTTTGACTTGACTGTTGGTTTAGAAAGCTAAAATGAAATAGAAAATGTTCCAGGTGGAAATGCTCTAAACTGCAGTAAATGTTAATACAGTTCCGTATGCACAGGCCAAGTCATAAAATAAAATGGACTCCTGAAAATGTTCAGGGAAATATGTCTACACTGCTGATGGCAACGCACTTTTCACTTCTTTCAATATACGGTTATCACTGCATAATAACTGTTAATTCTGCGTGGATGGAAATATCGTTTATGCTTCACTATATATAAGTTGCCATTACGGAACTATCTAATTTGAAAAGAAAATCCTAATTTTCTGGTGCTGCATCATCGTTCCTCTTCTTAAATACATATTATTATGCAGTTTTAGCATACAAGAAACAAATACGGTTGGTAATACACTTTTGGCATCGTTAGCTTGATCATAACCATGTTTTCTGGCTATAATGTATCACGTATGAAGGATGCTCCTATTATATAAACAATTTACCATGACTGCACTTTCTCTTAAAACGTTCTAACTGGCTACCTGCCAAGCAGCCATATTAACTAGTCAGAAGGACATAATATTGTGACAAGCAATACCAGAGCTGCAAGCCATATTGTTAAATCTTTGTAGCTGCATGACCGACAGAGTTTACAGTATTTGTGGTGAACCTGACCTGTGAAGTTGCATGACCAAAACCTAAAATATTTAACTGGGCTGGTGGAGCGGGTTTACACTAAATTCATGCTAGTAACTTATATTTGACTGTTAAAAAGTGTCATGAACAAAGGATCTCTTGGTTTGTAAAATGTGTTAGTCTTGGGGATGCAGCCACAGAGTGAGCTCCATGTTGTGGTTTTATTGTTCTGGTTGTGCTTATAGCAAACTCCCTGAAGGAGTGCAATGCATTGAAGCAAATTTGACATAGTGGTCAAACGGTTGAATTACAACTTCCGCGTCGGTCGCGTGATGCCATGGGGCCAAAAAAGCCTTTTTCTCATAGACTTGTGTTGGAAAAAAAACATTTGTAAATCAGCACTAATTTAAATCAGGGGGGCCTAGAAGTTGTAAAATGCATTATTAGCTGAGTCCAGACGTGAATCAGCCCCACAATGAGGCTCGAATACAGAATTGTTTTTGGCTGCAGCAGGCAGTTGTTCTCAAAGCCCAATGTTCTCTATGTTCAGATAAAGTTAGCAACTAGCTGGTGAACAGTGGAGCAGCTAAAGCCAGATATTTCCCTCAGGAGTTGGTAGAGACCAAAATCAGGGATAAAAAGGATTCGCCAGCTGGTTAGACACCCAAACTGCAAACTAATGTTACGGTTGCTCAATAATTTGCTGGACACATGTTCTCCCAAGTTCCCTATTTCAACTTTAAAGATGATAATAAAGTAATACAACGTAATGTCAGCGTTGTATTCCCAGTGCTTTTTAAAGCTGAGCATTGCCAAACCCTTCTTTCAGACGTTATATAGTAATGCTTGAAGGATCAATTAACAGTCAATTTGTAATCTGAGAATATTAATCTACCTGTTTCTGCTCCTCTCCCAATCCGTCCCACATGGAGGCCACTATCTTGGATACGTCTCCGAAGGTGGCGTTGGGATTCTGTCCTTTAATGGCGGCCTGGGTGTCTCTGAAGAACAAGGCGTAGGCTGACACAGGCTTTGTCGGCTCATTGGGATCCTTCTTCTTCTTCTTTTTTTGGGGTTTGGGCTTGGGCTTCATCATCTCTGAAGACGGCCGCTTCTCGCCCGTGATCTGGAAGACCATCAAAAGCACACAAAAAACAAAACGACTTATTGACACTGCAGAAACCAGGGCTGCCAATTCAACTGGAGGGAATAATTGCATCTATGATGAATTCTTCCAACATTGGGTCCAGGTGAAATATGTAAACATTGTTAAATGCATAACCTCAAGCTCTCTGTTCGACGGTTAGTCAGTTTGAATATTGCATCCATGCTTCACTGACAATAACATTTCACACCGACAATGGTTAAAAAATAAACATCTGTTCGTTCAATTTATCAAACCTCTTCAAATCTTTATTTTTCAGTTGTTGAGCAAGTCATAAATTCAGACTTTCATGCCATGGGGGTGAAAGGAATTTTAAATCGCCTGCTATATCGGCTCTGGCTTTGATGTGGTCTCAGTGAACTGGAGAGAGCAAATGGAATTACTTTCTGATAGGAGTGATGGTAATCATTTTTATTCACACACACACAGTGAGAAGCACAGCAAATATGTATATACAGGGATATATTTTTCTTTTCTTTAACTAAAGGATCCCCTTCTTGTTACACTGCATCACTGCAAGCTAGCATTTAAATACACAGAAGAATCTGGATGTGGCCAATTCAATTATACACACATTCACATTCCCCCTGATGGAAACGAAGCAATTCCACAGAGACATTGGTTGGTGAGCAATTTATGAAAGCAGATTTACATAAATCAAACGAATCTAAACAAGTGTCCTTCTCTTCTCATTTAAACGAATGAGTGATTTAAATGAAGGAGAAGTAGTTTTCAAACTAGATTGTATGTAACTCCGATGACCAAATAAGATATGATTGCCAACACTCAATCGTGAAGTAAATGTTTCAAGTCAATTTTCTTTTCAAATATGACACCACACTCCGCCACACCATCAAATACAGAAAGAAAGAAAAACATGGCTTCAGTTCTCCTCAACAGCAAAATGTTGCAACCATGCCAGTTTTCCACCCAACCCAATATAAAAGCAAAAGCATTCAGCACCCCTGAATTCCCGTTTAGGCTCAACACTCGCATGCAAACCATCTCTGAGGAGCACTGCCAAGCCCTCGCCTCCTACTCCACTACTACAAGCCAGACAAGCGTTGCCACATTAGTACCTTCGAATGAGGATCAGTCTCCTCCTCCTGATTGGAGCTTGAGGGGGAGGGTGTGGCCGATTTACTTCCGGGAGGTGAAGGGGAACCATGAGGCAGTGCACTCCTGCTGACCTGAGGGTTTAGCTGGGTCAGTTGCAATCATGGGGTTGGGGAGTATCGGAGGTGAGCGTTTATCAGGGGTGGTTACGGGCGGGGTCATAATGAGAGCCATCTGGGTGCTGGTGATGGTGTTGCTGTTGGTGGTGGTGCAAAGCCATCTCCTGCATCTGGGGTGAGAGAAGAACACCAGCTTACCATCTTCTCCTCTACTCAAAGTAATAAAAGTTTGCCAATTAGCCAAATATGCAAAGACTTGGAGGAGGGGTGACATTACATTTTCTAATTTGCGAGAAATATTAGTTGGACAAAAGCGAAAGTAAGAGCAAAGATTACTTGTTGTGAATGAGGGCATGTCTGTTGGAAAAAAAAGAAGACAATTGCAACTGTCTTTTCTCAAGACAGTAACAGACACTATTTTCCAACTTGCAGGTTTGTGGCCAATTTTATCTTTTGCTTTTTGGTACCACTGACCTTTATACCGGCGATCACATTTGAATATTGGGAGCAAGGTGGTTAATAAGCTGAATATCTTTCTAAAAAAAGAAGAACGTGAAATCTTTCAGGCTGTTCTCGTTCACTGTTGGTTCGTATACCTATAAAAAAGTAGGAAAATCTAGATTTTCAGTGAGCTGGAGTTGGATGGAATCTGATGAGAGCAGCAGTCAGTAGGGCTGGATGTGATGGGCGGAGACAAGCAAATGCTGTCCATCAAGCAAACGTGAGCCAAACATACCCTTTTAAAGGTGATTTTTTAAGTAAAACATATTTTTAAATTATTGTCAATACTAGAAGAAGGGACAGCTATTGAGAGCAGCTACTGTAAGCGGTATTTTTTAATCTTACATAGATCCCATGACAGCTTGTAGAGTTGAAGCTATAGAGAGTCCCCTCAGGCTATACAGTGTTTTAAGTCCTTTCATTTTTTTATGACCAAGAAGTCCACAGAAGACAGATGCTCACTACACACTGCCTGCCTGACACCAAACAGTTGCCAGTTAGCGACTAGTTGGTGAACATAGTGAAGCATGTACCAGCTAAAGAGCCAGATACTTTAATCAGGAGTCGATGGAGACCAAAAAAGGAGCTACAATGAGAGTGAATATGAGATTTAAATTCCAGTGATAAGACTCCTAAATGAATGCTAATATTGTTGCTAGATGTGAAAGATGAGCAACTGTTTGCTAACAAGCTCATTCTGCTGTATAAGTAGCCAAAACACTCAGTTGTTGCACGTTTTTCAATGAAAACCACAATAAAGACGTTTTTTCCACCATTCAATTCAACTCAAAGTTTTCCACACAACTACAAGTTGGAATGGTACCTCAAGCCAAATGTTCAACAGTCAGATATATAACTCACAGGCCCATTATCACTTAACTCAAGGGACCTCCCTATAACAATTAAAGGTAAAATAGTTAATTTCTATTGACTTATATTTACATATAGGCTATCACTAGGAAGTCCCATAAGTGCAGGCCCACCAGGGTCCTTAAGACACAATGACCTGGTTGGTGTTTTGGTGGAAGTAATAAGAAGTCAGAAATCTAATTACCTTGCTCAGCAATCGTTGCGTCAATGGCATTGATAACAACCTTATCAACCCCCTGCAGATGTATTATGCTCACTGTATGCTATGAAAGAGAAAAATATCACTTACTGCCATGTTTAACAACAGCTTTTTCAACACTTGGGGCCCAAAAATTGAAACACAAATGGTGTTCGCCGCTGGAGAATGACCCCCACATGGAGAGCATCCTTCAGAGTGATTACAGAATCAGACTCTCACAAAGTTCTGCTCTTAGCCATCTTAAAAGATCTTCAGTAATAACTACATGAAAAGCTTTTCTTCAAGATTCATCAGGACAGAACATGAGCATGCACCAAAGGAGGCTTTTAATGTAGGCATAAATGGGAATGTTTGGCAATTTACAGATCAGAAAGTGATGAACTAGCATTTGTTAGCTCTTTTAAATATTTATGAGTTAAATAATACATTACACATTAGTGAAGTGCTAAAAAGATCAAATTGAAAAGGCCCGAGCATATGAGGTCCTGATAAACACGAGTAGAGGTTCAAAGATGAAGGCTCGGCTCTCTAATCATAATTGGTCCCAGTAGATTGCTAGAATCCAAATGCACAACAAAGTAATGTTGTACGAGGCTCTGGCCTGCTTTGGAAACTCATAATATTCACGCGACATTAGATTCTGTGTTTGCCTCAGCAGCTGCACACAAAAGCCAGCCATGAACAAAGACATTCCTTTTGCATTTCAAATAACCAAGCTCTAACCTCCCCCATCCCATGGCAATCTCCAACTTCAATCATAATTCACAACACCATCACTACACTTCTTAAAACATGAGGAAACAGCTTCAGCAAAATAAGTAGTGAGACAGGCGGGGAGAAAAGAGGAAGAAAGGGGAAAGCGAAGGAAATAGAAATCCATTAATTTTCCATTTGCCATGGACTTGCTCTTTAAGGGTCCTCACAAACCAAGAAGCATTGAAAAACCAATTAATCAAACATGAATGGCCTATCATAGCTATAGCAGACGCATTTCCATAGCAACAGCCTCCAGGCAAAATTGTCACCCTTTAATCTGAGCCACACCATGTTTAATATAAACAAAAAGGAGACATGCAGAGAGTTCACCGGGGGAAGGCACCGTGGCATTGTGGGTACCGGGTGTCAGCCCTCGTAATGGTAGAAACAGGAAAGATCAGATGTACAGAAATACATTTTTTAAATTCCCATTTTTAACTGATTCATTTGTGACACTATATTTTTGTTACTGTATTTTCTACGTTGCATACCGATTCACCTTATTCTTGTGGGAAGAAACGAGTCAAATGACATTCATTTTCAGCAGAAAAATGAATAATTCACCGTATTTCTTGATTTTAGTTTGAATCCAGCACACGTTCATCTGCCACAGTATTGACTCAATTTCCATTAGAGCTGAGGGCTCTGTCCTAACTAATGAAGCAGCAAGTCACCAGAAAACACACATACAAATGTAGTATTGCACATCGGGGAAAGTAATGAAACGGATACTACGGCTACTGTAAAAATCACAGAGACACTGACTCCTAAGTATGAAAGCGTATGCAACCTTTTTACAGTTACTAAAAGCAGCTGACACCTAAAGGACTAGCGCTCATTACTCCAAAACATTCCCGCTGTGATAATGCGCTCCACAGTTACTCTTATGTCACTTTTTTAAAATGTCTCTGTGTGTTTTTAGTTGGTGCTTTCACCTGTGTGAGACGAAAAGAGCAAGAAGTTATCACATAGCGCCAATCAAGCCTGAGCTAAAATAAAGCGAGCAGCAGACGGCTGTTCAAATATTATGAAAGAATCTGACAAAGGTTGCTGGTTTGCCATAGGTACTGTATGGTAATTCCTAATGGTATCATCCAATGGGAGGAAGGGGGGGGGGGCACGGTGAGTAACAGGATGTGGTTGGTCACTGCACACTCTGCTTTTAGTATTTAACACATTCGGCCTTCTCATGGACAGCTTATAATACTGATTTTTTTCCTGGATATATGACTTGTTCTATGGCAAAGCATGACAATTATGTCATGATGTCTTCTTTTTTTTGAGTGGGATGAACCTGATCGACGGTTGTACGTTGAGAAAGATAGCAAGTAGACTTATTCTATGATGAAGGAGCTAACTCGTTCAGGCTTTTTCTGAACTGCTGTATTTTGTGGTACAGTTATGAACCAGTAGCTGCCAACTTGAGCGATGCAGTGCCCTAAATCTATAGTAATCTATATTTAGATCACTTATAAAGTTGGATTCTAAGTTCTCTTGGGCATTGTAGCTGTGCTTAACCCCCAGCAATTTACTTGTTTGTTGTAAGGCCCCAGGAGATCTGAGTCTCTCATAAGTGGAGAGATGGAAAAGGGAAAAAAAAAGGAAAGATGACGCTGGAAGAGAGAGAGAGGCAAACAGACCTAACAGCGGAAAAAGACACACAAAAAACATGACTTTAGGACTAAAATCCATCTCCAAAGTTAGCAAGAGGACAGTTAGATATTGCTTTTTGGTGACGAGCAGCCAGGCAGACCTAAACTGTGATGTAAAGCCAGGAAACTCGGTGCGAGCGCGCTCCTCTGCCATCGTTACGCCTGTCGTGTTTGTATTCACATCTTGTACATCATAGTCAAATGGGAGTCAAATAACAAAGGCTTTCCAATTATGTGTAGCACATTGTGTGCGAGATGGAATATCACAAAGCCATTGTTCTCCTGCTCCTGCTGACCCTACCTTTGAAATGGTTTCACGGCCGCTCCAATTGCCTGCACCATTTGATTTAGCTAAGGGGATTTGACCACCAGCACAGAGATGAGAAAAGGGGAGAGGAGAGCTCCATACAGCCACAAGGAGAAAGAGGAGACTGAAGCAGCTAACCTTGCTCTGTCCTTATGATGATTATACCAGAGTGGCATCTGTTTCATCATTTACATTAGCAGGGTGATTGCTTTGCGAGATTTTAATGCCCGAGCATCGTAATAAACCAGTCTCTCGATGCTATAGAATCAATGAATGTATGCGCTTTAACTTTTATCATCGTCTGAAAAATGAGTCAATGAATCTTCAGCGTGTCAGTTTTCAATTCAGTGCAGGGTCTATTCACTTGTAGTTTACTCTGAAATGTAAATGAAAGGTGAATATGTTTGCTCATGATTAAGCTTCTTTTATTTTTTTAAAAATGTATTTAAAATGTGTTTGTATTTTGATTTTAAAAGAGACACCACCTGCCGGTCTGCTTTAATCACACACTCAGGCCCTCTCTGTCCCGCCCTGCCCCTGTTTGAATGCGCGGTGATCAACGCTCCTGAGAGTCCCGAGACTTTCCTCTCCCCACTGCCTGCTTGACTGGAGCCATCTTGTTTAGAGTGATGGCTCACTTCACACAGGTTCACGGCTGCTATTGTAAAATCACCCAGCGTTTAATTGAAACAAATGACTATAATAATAGAACATTATCCCTGCAGGCACCCAGCCATGACAGCTTTAATTAGAGGCGCGTTCAAGACTGATCCTTCAAAAGCACAGCCGCCGCGCAACACGGTGGTAAACACGCCTTTAGGTGGGGAGCCAACCCTGGGCCTCAAAGCTACTTCTCATTCACCCCGAGGGCAAAGCACTAACAACTCTGTTCCTCAAAGAGCCTTCGAGCCTCCACACCTCCCTCCCCTTCCTCCCTCTCTCTCTTCTTCTTCTCTCTCCCTTCATCCATGTCTTCAGTTTATCAAGCTTATATATACCCAGGAGGGTCATTTACACAAGCTGAGGAGAATTAATAAGAGAGTGGATTTATGAATCATACGCTACTTAAGTCTGAAAGCAAAGGCAAAACGCTCCTTCTGCCTTTTTGTGACATCAGACAGACGCTAAGTACGGAGATATGATGGGCAGCGGATGCCGGGATGTTTAAAAAGATGTGTTGAAGCTTAATTGTACGTATTTTTTTAAATGAATTTAAGATTACTTGTAAAATATGATTCAATAAGACAAGGAGACTTTGATTCAGCTGTAATATGATGCTGTGATCCAGGTGTACCACCAGCCAACTGCATTTAGCAACACGCTATTAAAACCTCATTTTGTTTAACAGCTTGGCAGTGACTCCATGTTGGCAAAACAAGACACTATAAGGTCACTTTCAATCGTTCCAATTACATGCTAGTCAGGAGGAAAAATGTGAAAAACTTGCTCTTGCACCTCGGAACTGTGATCAAGTTATTAATCTGGCAGAAAAGCAGCCACAAACTAACAGCGCAAGAAAATAATTATGAGTTTTCGACACAAACTTGAAAAGAGAAAAAAACAAGAGCGTGTTGGAGTGGAATGCGATTATATATCCCAAAGCCAAACGGAGTCTGCGCCAACGCGTTTGATATTTTCATAAAATACCTGAGAGTTACTTTTTTTAAAGTTGTGCCATACAAACAAAAGCTCAAAATACAAATAAAAAACAGAAGTAGGGTAAAAAGGTCAACTTTTATGATGTTGAATACAAAATGTGTTGGCATTTTATTTTCCTTTGAGCGTAAATAACTTAATGCTTGTGGCTGTTAATATCATTATTATTAATGACTAAATCTAAAAGTATTGCTGGAGGCGTTTGCACAAAGAGGCTGACGTCCCCGGTCGTGATTGACTGTTGATTTGAAAAGTACTGCACCACCCTGAACGCCTCTCAGAGTGAATCTGTGGCAGCAACAAGGCAGTGGTGGATTTGCAGATAGTAATGTCAGGATGTCCCCCTCGGCGCCATCCTCCATGTTCCTCATTACCGCTAATGTCAGAACCTCCTTTGCTTTTATTTTCTCTCCCCCTTTCCCAGTTCTCTCACTTGTTCCTCAGTCTTTATTCTCTCTCTCCCTTGTTCTCTCTCACTGTCTCTTTCTCCCCCGGTCCCGCTCCCCTCTCAGCCCGGGCGTGTCTCCGAGCTCACCTCACAAAGCACGGCGTCAGAGAATCAGAGGCTTGCCTGACATGACATGTAGGAGACGGTTGTGAGGAGCAGTAGGGACACACACTCTTGACAGCAGACGGCACGGCTCCTCTGCTGCCACTAATGAGACTCCTGGCTGCCGTGTCAAAGGGTGTGTGTGCGTGCGTGTGTGTGTGTGTGTGTGTGTGTGTGTGTGCGTGTGTGTCAGCCTGTGCTCGTACAACAACAACAAAAATGAATGTAGATGCAGAAATAATGAACACAAAAACAAGAAAGAGCACACAAATGAAAAGTGGGAGCATACAGTACTGCATGGCGCAGGTCACGGTGAGGTGATTTCTATGGGTGTGAAATCCTCTCGCACATTTCTGACAGAAGCTATCTCCACCGTATTCTCCTGTTTTGGACTAGGCAGCGGATTACCAAAACAAATGAACTCATTGCTATTGATATGGTACTTTACGTGTGATCAAACATGGTCACTAAGGTACAGTATGCATGAGGCTTACTGCTTTTGTTTTGACATATTTATTCCCAAAGAAAACACATATTTTATAAAAGAATCCCTTTAAACAGGTCTTCAATCAGATTAAATGTCCCAATCTAATTGTTGTACTTTATACTGCAAGACCACACAGATCACTAAATCGGGTGGTTAGGGGAAGTTGTTTTTACTACAAAGAGCTCAGAAAATGGAAAGGATAGAGAAACTAATCCCTCTCTTAGTGAGAAAAAGTGATACAAAATAATTGCTACTATATTTTCTTGTATTTTAAAACAGATTTTTTGTAGTAGTATTATTACGTTGTCAATGTTCATCTGTTTTTGAATAATCAAAACAGACTCATTTTGTGTTGCCGCGTTTCTTTCTATTCTGATACCAAACGTAAACTGTGACAATCATCTCATCATTTCTAGAAACGTTTCCTGCATGGCACCATCAAGACCGGACGCTACCCATGAAATGTGCCTGTAGCTTCTGCCTCTCGGTGCTGGATGACAGTAACGCAGCACATTCATGCGTTACATGAATACACAAAGTGTAGTAATCAGCCCGGCTCGAGCCACTCTTGTGGCACATTAGCAGACAGAGTGGCAGTGTTGTGCTGAACTGGTGGCTGGTGGCACAGCAGGGGAGACGTCCCTGAGTGAGATGACATGGGACGGCTCTGCGCCGCCACCAGGGCAGAATATTCCTGGTGGTGAAAGCAGAATGAGCCGATGGATGCTTGAGATAGGCCACAGTGCAATATGGACACGATTTCATGGCATGATAAATCTCAGCAGGGGCCCGTGGCTAAGTGTAATATGAAATCCCTTATCTATGTATCTGCTTCATAACACCGGCTATCTCCTGCAGCTGAATCTGCCTTTGTTTCTTTAGCTTCTGTTCTTTGCTTGAATGCCACTGTTGATCACATCTACAGTATGGATGAGGACTGCGACAACAACATGTGTGTGATAACGCATCTTTTACTCAGTTGTTTTTGAAATATGATGTGATGAATTATCTAAATTGAAAATTGTCACCATGGAGATCCTAATCCATTACCTGAGATCACACTGATAGGCAGCGTTATTAAAAGGGATTTTGCATAGCACTCCATACTGGCCTGTGTTTGTACAAAACACGTTTAAATTATACAACCTAATTCATCTCATATAACTGATCCTTTTAAAGTTAGCTTTGTGTGTTATTTAACACCATCTTTGTAGAATTTTTGATTACAAATAAAGAAATTAAGTCCACACCTTATCCTCTGATTAGCTTAATCCGATAGGTTAATTGGCTTTATCAGGCTGGAGAAAATAGATGAGCTGCCGTTGCAATAGAATCCCCCCCAAAAAGATGAAATTGGAAAATAACCTATATTTCTTTTAAGATATTTCTTAATATACAACTACAGTTTCATATCACATTGCCAGAAAAATAAGGCACTTTCTCCCAGGAGATGAGAAAAGAATTGAATTTTTCCTTATCGGTCATCTATTTTTCGACGGAATGCTATTACTTGCTGCCTGCCGTTGCTAAGCAACAGGAAATATTAATAGGACCTTTTATTAGCTAGGCTTTACCAGTGGAGTACTAAAATGAGGAAGTGGAAAACATGAATGTGTTACATAAATCTCTGAACCTTTTAGGGTTTGCACAAGTCTCTGTTTGTCCAGTGATTTATGGCTGTGATTGTTCATTTATGGGAGAGGGAGGTGTGAAATGCCAAATGGAACATTAGCCTAAGGGACAATTTCAAAATAAATAATCACAAAAAAGTGGAGAAAGAAAAAGAGGGAAACAGTTTAAAAGAACAGCTTTCTTTTTTTTCCCCGCAGCAGATTTCAAGAGGCCATCAGTGCTTTTTTTTGTTCCACTGAGGGCAATGATCATTCAAAATCATCTATGCCTGAATCAACATTGGAATAACTAATACAAGTCCCAGTCTATCACTGGGCTTGTTGAACTGTGGTGGAAAGCGACAGACATTCCATCATTTTCCGCAGAGGCTCTAATCCCTTTAAAAAATGACTGAAAATGAAGGTCTTTCAAAGGAGAAATAGGTTTTCTTCATCTGAATGAAAAGTATAGAATGAGGCAAAGCCTTAAAGAGCAGGAAGTTGTCTTACCTATTCCATTAAAGTCCATATTGGAAAAGTAGAAACTCATTTAATTACAGTATTTCTGTAAAGTCAAGGTGACGAACAAATCGTTTGTTCAGACTTTGAATTAGTGGACCAAGATTTTCTCTAAAAATGCATCACCTCATCTCTAATCCACCTTGTTTTACCTGTTTCATGTTTATACAAAATCCAGCAGGTGTACAGTATGCGATAATACATTTGGTGAGACCTTCCATCAGAGAGAGAACACATTAAAAAACACCTCTGCTCTCTTATCATTAATTCATCCCAGCTTGTCTGTGACAAGTTCAGTTGACATTGCAGCTCATATTTCATTCACGCAGTCTTGGAGAGCGAGCACCTGCCAGAAGCACTTAATGCCTCGCGAGTAGAAAAGAAAGAAAGAGAAGAAAACACAGGCATCCCCCCAATTTAACATGACAATCAGGGTGGGATTAACACTTGATAATTAACCTCAACAACTGCAGATAAGGAGCTTGGGCGGAAATTCTTACATTTAGATGTGGGTAACAAAAGAAAGAATATGAATTTGACTATGAATACAGCAAGCAGACCACCCTCATTTCAAATGAACTGACCCTCATTTAGGCGGATTCACATCTTGCATTCTGGAAAATAACAAATGAGATAATACCTGGGAGTTTGATGGAGCTAAGGCTGCATATAGCTCTTTCTGCTAATACATAGCAGTTAAACACAACATCCTCCGGCTGATTATGCATTCATCAACTGTTACATATTCAAAGCATCACACTCGAGCCAGTTTGATGATGGCTAATATTGCATGCATCATTGAGGAACATGAAAAAACCTTAATCAAAGATAATTTATTCCAGTCGCTGGCATCCATGTCATTCAAATTTAAGGGTGCATTTTTTTTTGTACCATAATTGAATGTGGAGCCTTTCTGTTCAAATAGATTGCAGATGTTGCCAGAGCACAGGTGTGAATATCATACATATCAAGCCAATGATAAAATAGTTTTGCTTTTGGCAAGTTTTGGTGTAAATAAAGACATATTAGACAACAACAAGGCCACTTCACTTGTGAGTCCAGACATTATTCACTAGCAGCAGCAGAGATGTGTATCTTTCTGGGCTGTATTGATAAGATCAATGCAACCTGAGCATGGCTATTAAATGTCTAATGTGTTTTGGAACTTGTAGATGGTATGACAGTGGGGGCATTAACAGAGAGGAAGGCCCTGCCAAGTGCATCAGAGCATCAGAGAAAAGAGCTCTCTGAAAGATATCAGGTTTGGCCAGGAGGGGCTTCAGACCGCAACACAATAAGCAACAGAAAAAAAAGAAAAAGTATGAATTGAAAATGGCCTCTTTACACAATTACGTACAGTCAATTATATCTTTCAGGTTTGGAGAGTCAGCAGAGAGAAAAAAATCCCCACCTGCTTGGACGGTACAGTTAGCTTCTCTCAACTCCTGATATTAATAATTTAAACGTCAAGGTTGTCTATAATATGATATTCAGAGCATTAAATGATGGTTACAGCAGAGAACGCCGCCCTGACCGGCAGGGTTAGCGTAGCACTCACCCGCCGGTTCCCTCTCAGGGAAACACCGTTAGCTCTGTCAGCACTGTTGCCGTTGTTTGCACTGTTAGCGATGTTAGCAGCGTTAGCTTCTAGCCGCAGACTCAACCGTCGCCTTGTTTCATGTGGAGTCATGTGGAAGCAGAAAATATGCTCAGAATTTTGTATCAAGCTAAAGAATTAGACTGGCAACATATTACAGTTGTGTTATGCTGGCAAAAATTAAATCCAACAATGTATTCGATTGACAAGTGGGCCGATAAATCTGCAAAATATTTCGACATCTTGTTGATTCATGGTTGGGTTTGTATAATGTCAGAAATTAGTGAAAGATGCCAATTGCAAGTCCCTAAAAACCCAAATTGATATCACTTAATTGTTTTGTTTTGTCCCAAAAAAAAATGGATCGCTCGATTTGGATCTACAAACAAGCATTGTCCGTGTAGCCAAAGAACTCCATTGTGGTTTTCCTATTAAAAACAAACTGGCTAATATGTTCCTTCATTACAGTGACCATGAAGAGTCAAGTCCACAATCTGTAAATACTCTCTTGCTAACCAAATGTGTATTAATCTGCAGCTAAAAATAATCCTCAACATTTTGAGATGAGTTTTAAGCATGGAACCAAGCAACCAATTATGAGATGAATCGTGACCAAAGAACAATTTATTTTAAACAAAAGAGTTTGAAGCCAACATAAAAGGCAAAGGTACAAGGTTGTGTACACTATTATTTTAAGACTGCAGAAACAATTCATCAAATAAACCACTGCGAACGGCAATCGCGGGAATTCTCTGGAAACTCCCCAAATACTTTTTAACTAACCTTTTCAATCAAAAATGAAAATAGATTTAGCAACCGCATGCCCTATTTCTCACCTCAAATGTCAAAAGGTCCGTTTTGAAATCCGGTAACGGAACATGCAGCGAGTCGTTCTTTAATATTCTCTCGATTTCAGTTTGCATGTGAGTGAAAATCTTGTTAGTTGTCATTGGTCTGGAGGATCCACCCACAATCCACTGTTGTATCCACCGAGAGATCTAAATCTGAACACTGTTTAGTCTCACAGTTCGCCAACAGCCCCCGTCCTACGATCAACTGCTGTAATACGGCTCTACTCTAAATCCTTTTTGTTATATAATCGCCCTATTTATTCTATGTTCATATGTTGCACGTGCAATGGAGTACTTCTAAACTTGAATTACATAGGCACGCATTTAGAAACCAGAAGCTCTGAACCTTTTGTTGAGATAGAATAACCTTATTTCACTCAACTGAATTATCTCTAAAATATCTAATAATGAAATCCAGGAGGTACGGAAAACTGGAGGCATATGCTCATTTTGAATAAGAGTTACCTCTTTCCTCTTTGCAATTTCTTGCTTTCCTACCCACAATGCCGCCCCCCGCCCCCTCCATTCTCACCCCTCCTCTCTTCATCCAACTCTATTGCACTCTTTTCATTGCCCAGCTCACGTATTGAATCTGCCTGATGAAAACAGATCTCACTGCAGCACCACAATAGAATGGCTGATGCAGGAAAGATGAACCCTAATGGATTTTTTTTTTCAATGTGCTCAAGATTGAATATAAGGCCTGACCTCCAGATGTAGTGGATCCATTTCAACAGCAGAGATATTGTTTATAGTGAGGACGCAGAAACACACAGACCCACTTGGAAACACACAAACAGTGTCAACAGCAGCAAAAATAATCCCTTTCTATCGACATGTGCATGTATTTTTTAGCACAAAACTGTCTAAAATTGGAATTAATCCTCGTTATTTATCTATCTATGTCAAGTGAAATATTCATTATGATAGAATCTCATGTTTGAACTGCAGAGTTTGCTTAATTACTCTGCTCAACAGACTGTGTCAAGGTGAGGCACCGATTTAATAGACACTCCATTTTCAGCACAAATGAACCTCTGCTATGGTTGGATGGTTTCCAGGCAGCCTATTTGACTTAGAAATATCTGAGTTTGCTTTATATGCTGCTTTTTGCAATGAAGTTGAAGCAGAGCCCTGAAAAGGTCTCTGATGTGTTTAAGGAACCTCCCTCGGAGCCACTTAGAAATATCAAGGTTTGGGAGGTTAAACAATCTATTTTGAATATCACTGATCATCTGGTTAAAAGCTGTAATTTCTTTTTGGCTTTTTCTTGATCAATGGGCTTTTAAATGACCCTGAATGCAAACCTAATTTGGACAAAATATCACATCGCACTCATTTTTGTGTCTCTTTAATTGTTTACCAGCATTAGTAGTGTATGTGTGTTGGTGATATGTTCATCGCGTGCCATTTCAAACATTTCAAATCTCATGCATTTTTATCACACGACCTGAAATACTCGATCTATTAAAACCACAGACTGTGGCCCTCTGTAGCAGTAACAAATATCCGGACTGCTGAGCGAAACACTGGCCAATCAACCACTGTCTCCACAGTAAAGGTCATGACCAACATGTGAAATGAATATGAAGATAAATGACACATGAATCCAATAGCTAGGGGAGATATTGAGACATTATATATAATATATAGTATGTTTATATTTCAGAGAAAAACCAAGCCATATTTTGGCTCTATGCTGACTCCTGTTTAATAGTATCTCTTCTGTTTATGGTGAACGTTATAATACATCATGCTTATGCATTATTTATGTGTTACTGTTAATAAAATTGTCTTTTCCTTTCATTAACAGACACTCATTCCATGTCCTTTCTGAGGACAAAAGAACCCCATACAATCTATTATAACAAAGATAGGTACAGACGTCGAGTCTTTTTATATCTCAGTCAATATCGAGTAAGCTATGAAAGTATTATATTCTGGTCTTTAAACCCTGACCACTTTAAACACGTTAGTATCGTTGACCATATGTGCTCTTTCTTTTCCAGGAAATGTTCTTAGATCTCAGTGCCGCAATCAATAAAAAAAGCATTTACATCTGTCCATTGTGAGAAGGTTCCCTCAGTACCTTTCTCACATGGCCAGATCCAAGGCCTACAGCAATCACTGTCGTCGGGTCACCTGTGTCTCGTTAGGCACCCGGTGGAGCCATCAATTAGTTGATTTATTTCTAAAGTTAATCACCAAGACATGAAGTCAAATAAACCCTTGGTGATGTTTTCTAATTGTGATTTTCTCTTTTTCTTACAGGCGTTATTGTGGTCACTGGCAATCTGTGCTGAAGAGGAACGGAAGGGCCCAGTAGTCTTTTACTCTTCTTTTGTTTGACCAGACACTGTTGGCTAGTTAATGGTGGGGAGCATGAACTTCATCTTCATTCATATGTCTTGCTTTCAGTGGGAATTACCCTCGCTGGTTTACTTAATCGCATGCAGTGGCTCAGTCCAATTAGGGTGGGGCCAGGAGGGGTGTTTAAAGCCACTTAGACATCGTCTGTGGGAGAGTTGCTTTTTAGTAGCAGCTTGCTGTGAGGCTGCTGTTACGTCATGGAATTTATTTGCTAATTTACCCTGAACATTTTTTGTTCTTTTTGCCCGTTTCGTTGTGATGTTCGGTTTAAAAAACCACCACCTTTTTAGTCCTCTACCACTCCCACTCACCTTGGGTGCCATACAGCCACACTAAAATCCCTCATTTAACATTATCAGCAATGCTACATCAATATTTTAAAAAAAAGCATTGAGTCAAATATCAAACCACAACATAAATGTTAGTACATCTCTATTACAATATTTACGTTTTAGTCACTGAATAGCAAGATCCAAAAAAAGACATTACTTTGAACTCATTTACTCATCTCTTGCCATGTGGAGCCGTATGTATACTATAGGAGAGACATTTTCTTACTGCAGCCTATACATTATGTTTCACGCATAAGCTTTACATAATATCATTTATTGTGATAGAAACCTGCTCTATTTCCTGCAGTTTCTATGAATGCAATTACGGTTAGGAGATGCTAATTTGTGGAGGAGTAGTTCTGTATGGAGCTGAGGGAGTAATCAGTGCGCATTCATGTTTGAAGGCTTGACAGATTGACCGATGCATGCTGTCGAGGTAGATATGATGCTGATGGATTTACCCACAATCCTTTTCGCCATGCATCAGAGCTGACATGGAAACCACTGAACAATCATTCAGTTCCCCCACTTAGCCCCCTTTTTCATGTCTTGAAAATTACGTTTACCTTATGGGCTCGTAATCTGTTTCGCATTAGAGAACGCTTTTGAACGCGGGTTTTCAATGTTTCTGCAATATCCCAAAAGCTTTGAAAATCATTTTAAAGGTCAAATTTGTCCAATCTTCCCTGCGCTCCATCATCTTCCCCTCCCGCTTAAATTGCAACTTTTTATCTGCCTCAATGTGTGTGTGTGTGTGTGTGTTTGCCCTCATGTCTTCCTGGGTATAAAAAAAAACTTAAACTTCTTCAAAGTCCTACAGTTGTTGCAAAAGCCAGCACTGTTGAACTCACCAAAAGGTAATTTGTGAGCATTACTGAAAATATTCTCTGACTCCTTAAACATCAGCTTTCTAGTGTTTACGGGGGCCCCCGTGGAATGGTTCAGTCCGTGTAGAGCTACTCACCGAGGGCATTTGGCTGGAGACGAGGTGGCCGTCCTGTGCCAGCATGTTGGACATCATGAGCTCTGGGTAGGAATACGGGTTGATGAGCCCATTGTGTTGCAGCGAGTGGCAGAGGTAGCCTGTAGAGTCATGCTCCATCAGGTGAAGGAGAGGCGGCTCGGGGTGGTTAGGTGGAGTGATGGGGGGGATCTCGTAGTCTTCGTCCCCGGCTCCATTTCCACTGCCGGAGCCTCCGCCGCCGCCAGGCTGACCTGTGTAGTTCTGAAGGAGAGAAAAAAAGAGACAGAAGTGAGAAAACTAAGGTTTATGGATGTAGTGGATGTTTGTAGATCAAACTAAAGCGAAGACATAACTTATATTCACATGACACTATTTCATATGGGTTGCAGATGTAGAGATTCAGTGTGCAGTGTTAGAGTCAGAGAGAGGAATCGTTATTTCAGGTGCAGAGAGTTCTGAAAGTCCTGTTCATTTCCTGCATAGGCCATGTTATGTAACTGGAGCACTTAGATGTGTATACAACTCTCCAAGTTGAATCATCAGTAACACAAAAAAAAGATGAACATTTCTTTTCAAAATGACAGTAAGTAAAAGCTACAAGCCTGTGCATGTAAAATGTGAGGCCAAAAGTCAACTACCAAGAAACATCCATTAAAAAAAAATATATTCAGCAGTTTACATCAGCTTACTTTTGGATAAATGTGGCAACTGTAGTGAGTTTTGCTCCCAAATGCAACAACAAAGCACTCGGAATTTGCTACAGCTCTAATTTGCGCCTCTAATTGGCTTCTTCTCCATAGCAATGCCAGCTGAGGTTCATGGGTATCACATTATTTAGAGCCCCTTCACAATACCCCAACCCCCCCACAAAAACATGTCTTATTCTGTTTTCAAAAAAGTTGAATTCATTAAAACTAACATCTAGACAAACTTATAGTATTTATTAGGCTACACAACATTTGATGTTGTGGAACATGGAGGATATTATAAAAAAAAAAGAAAAAAAGGGGAATTTCCAGTTGGATACTTGCTAGATTTCACTTAAAAATGAAATAGTTGGAGGGAAGGAAATGTTCTAAGATGTATTTTGTTGTATATATCTTAACACCTTGCTGTTAAGCTTGCTATTAAACTACAACATATTTGGCAGACTACCTCTTACTGACAGCTGTCCTAACATTAGTGAGTTGATCAGAGAGTCAGTGGTTGATCCAAAATAAATGCAAAATGTATTTATGCTTGGATCCACTGACCACCACATGGGTCAATACAGCCACTGTGCTTCATTAAAGCCCTTCTGTGTAAAGTAACCGTTACAACATTTAAGGCTGATATATAACCATAAGAATCGTTAATACGTGCGCATCTTGTTCCCCTGTGGATTCAGTTTCTACAAGTATCTTTGTAAACTGCTTGAATTCTGATCTGTCATTTTTGTTGGAAGAGGTGCAATTTAGATTCATATTTTGAACGTCTCATTTTGGAACAAAAACTCAGCGATCAGTAATAAAGAAGACCAACGTCCTCTGTATTTGTGTGCTGTCGCGCTAACACAGTAAGTCCAATCAGATCAGAGTCCTGCACAGAGCAAGAAGAAAAGAAAAATAGCAGGGAAATTCAACGGGGAATGAAAAGCAATTTTGTCTGAGACTATCCAACTTGACTCCCATTGTAATGACTGAGTCAAATTAATCATCACAAATAATATTCTGGTGTCAGCCATTCAAGGGTTTTTTAATAGAATTTTTATGATTCATGTCTTGCAGTATACATCAAACAGTCAGTTCTGCAACATTTCTGAAATAAATTCAATATCATCTTTGTGTAGGCTGTCATCCTCGGCAGCAGAGTGGTCATTTATCTCTCAAACAGATACTTTTAGAAAATAAGGGGCATGGGGAGATGGAAGAAAAGAGAAAGGATACAGGGTACATTTATTTTTCTTGTTTCACTCAACCTATAAAGGTGAGCATAAAGGCCCCGTTCTGTGATTATTGTGGCCATAGAAATTATAGCTTTGTTCAGATATATAACTGAAAAAGGGATAGCTTCCAAATGATACATTTGCATTTTTCAGCTGTTTGGAATAAAAGAAAAGAAAAAAAGGCCCTCAATCTGCATCAGAAAGTTATAATAGGTATTGTTGGTTTTTTATTCCTTTTTGAAGTGATAGCAACTCTAAATCCTCATTGCAAGCCTTTTTTCCCCATTTGGATCACACATTTTTAACACATAGTAACTGACAATCTTGTTTTTACAACACTTGCTTTCAGCAGGATTAAAATGTATCTAATGTCTTTTTAGATGAATACCAATCTGAGGCAGTAAGCACAAAGCCAGATGAGAGGAATTTCATTAAGTTTCAATACCTAAAACACTAAAACACCCATCTTTAATTTGACCACAAAAAAGGGCGTCAGCGGTGTTTTTATTGTGAAGCAAGAATGTAGACACAGACTCAGCGTTTATGGCACACTTTCATCTTCCTACATGTAACACCAAATAAAGAAAAGTTAAAAAAAAATATATGATTGCCTCAATTAGATTTGCTTTGTCTTGTGCCTGCAAGCCAGTTGATATTAATTTTCTGGACTGTCCTTTGAAGACAGATGTCTTTGAAAACCTTTGGGGACAGTGTTATTGTATTGGACAAGAAAACGAACATTTCCTGAGATTCAATTTCCCTCATAATTGTTGGAAGGAAACTAAATTGTCTGCTATAAACATTGGGGCCATTGTGTCAAGTGAGTCCTGGTGCGCATCCCACGGAGCCTCTGCATTCACCGACATTTTTCACTGCGCTCCTCTTACGACTGGGGGGTGACCACTGTGTGCGTGTAACGTGAAGACGACCACGCTTGGTCTTCATCTCGCATGTTCATCAACCTTTTTGTTTTGTTTTTTCCGCATATTAATCTATATATCCACGCCACATAAACATGTTCCAGGTCCCATCCGTTGCTTTTGACTGCGCGGACTGGGGATGTGTCATGTGTTAGATTGCTGTGAGGGCTCATCCAGTGCCCTTGATGATAAAATGTAAATACCAAGGACATTCCCAGTTGGATTGTGGCAAGATAAATTATTCATGCACTTCTATTCAAAATGAGCTGGCATGTACAGAGCCACATGTGCACTCTGGCTAATGTATACTCTTTTCTCCTTTAAAAGTAAAATCCAAACAAAGGCAATGCATTTGATGGATCGTAGGGACCAGTGCGTGTCCTAGTATGGAATTAACTTTTCAAACAAAAGCCTCCTCTTTGTTTTCCCCTGTATGAGGTACTCGTCATGGGTTCACAGCCAATAGTCAGGGTCACATTCCGAACAAAAGCGGCATTACACAGATTCTAATTTTCTTCCAGAAACATCCTTTATTTTTCCTTCTCTGATCAATACCAGCGTGATTTCCAATAGACAGTATGCTCAGTCTGCACAGTGAGCGAAACACAATCTGTAACATTTTAATTAACAGACAGATCTCTCGACTGTAAGTGTTACATAGCATCACACCTTTCATTTGAAAGAAACAGACGAATAGACAGTTGGTCTGGAACTGAGAGAGAAAATAACATTGATTGGGGAGCGTTCCAGCTTGTCTTTTTTTATTTGGCACAGATCTCTCCCTCTCCCTCTGTAACACTGCAAGGCCTTCTGGAGATGATATTGACTGTGGCTAATGGCTCATTATCTGTACATTCTTCTTTTTCCTCTTTAGATTACTGTTGTAATGCCTGTAGAAATCTGTATTGTTTGGACATATTCTGAAACATGATTCACTGTCAAATATAAATTTTAATGCACAATAAAAGAGCTGCATGCTGTTTACTATTTGTAAAACACAACATGATCTGGGCATACTGTTGTATATCCGACTATTTTGATCATTGATTAATTGTTTATGCCATTTAAAAATAAATCATCAAAACATAATGTGCTTCCATCTTCTCAGATGTGAGAATGTTCAGCTTTTTTCTTTGTTCTATATAACTGTAAACTGAATATGTTTTCACCTTGGACTCTGATAAATCTAGAATGAAAATAAACATTAGTTACAACTTACAACCCTAGTCATATTATTTGCCAGTTTCTTACTACATTACCTAAAAAGGAACATCATAACACACACAGATGGCACACGCACTGTGAACATTTCCTTTTGAAAAAATAATCAAGCAAGATACCAAGCCCCGCAATAATAACACGCATGCATGAGCATATTAAGACACAGAGTTTGGAGTTCTCTCATGTCAGCGTTGGTTTCGCAGAGAGAGGGCGGGACCGACAGCTCGGAGACAGACGATGACAGATCTGCCTTAGCACTAATGTGCACTTATCTGCCTATTGGAGAGCTTTGTCACAGTGGTGATTTATGCTCAAAATCCCCCACACACTACCACTTCCATCACCACCGACACTCTTCGTTCCAACACCTTCCCCGTATCCGCCGCGCAGCACAGAGACAAAGTCGGCCTCCGTTATCTCTCCTTTCCACGCAGTCCGGTTTGCAAGGAAAACGGTGGATTTATCTTTGGGAAGAATTTGAGGGCATCATCCATTTTCATTCGCTCTGCCATCGCTCTCCCAGAGAAAGATTATACTGTATATTTATGAATGATCCTGTTTACTAGTGTACACAGAGCTCTTGTTTTAATGTTACACAGCAGAGGGAAATAGCTGTCGTCAGACTACAAACGCTTAACGGCATGAACTGATCTGCTATTTCTGTTTATTGGGCTGTTTGTTTTTGATACTCTTTCTTTCTTTTTTTTTCTTTCCTCTTCCTCACTCTCCCTATCCCTCCATCTCTCTCAGTCAACTCAGGCTTAATTAAAGCCATGGTCGTTCTTCTGCTACAATATCATTTCAGGGGGGGTATCAACACACCACAAAGCCTTCTCCAGCAGAGCCCACAGAGAGGGAGGGGGAGTGCGCCAAAGATCCAGTTACAGACACCCTACACCTCCACTCTCCTCTTCCTCTCATGGCTGGCCCAACCCCAGCCTGCCCTGTGCCTTACAGAGCCCAAACAGTTCTGGTCCCCGCTCCACATCCCCCGGACCCGAATCAACCCCCCCCCAAGTCACTTATTCCCCTGCCATCTCATGTCCCTCTAAAACTGCCAGGCTGCATTATTTATCTGTCACTACGTTACTGTTTGAAAATCATGAAAGGGGCTGTGTGGGGATGGGGATGCTAAATCGCCTTGTACTTAGTTTCTGTTCGGTGAAAGAATGGGATGGGGAGGGGGGGGGGGGGGGGGGGGGGGGGGGAGAGGAGAAGGTGGGAGAGAGAGAGAGAGAAAGAGAGAGAGACTCGGAGGCAGCGAGGGAGTGAGACAGGGAAAAAATATTGTCACAGTCACGCTCTTTCTAGGAAATAAAATCCAGCCACTATCTCTTCAGCCCTGGCCGCAGTTCTGCCAACAAAAATGCTTATTTTTTTTATCATTATGGAAGGGAAATTATGGAGGAAATGGGGGAGAATAATCAAAGCGAATAACAACTGCCCAAAGTCCGAAGATGCAGATGGCCCCATTCACCCCAGATACTGAGTTGATTACTAACTAACCTCCCATTCACTAAAACCAGCCTTCCTAATTGCTTATATTCCCCCATTTTTCTTTTATGTTTCCTTCCCTTCTTCTCCCTCATGTATCCTGTTCCCAGTGCTCGTCTCACTTGTCAGTCAAGGTCAGGAGGTCATCCTCATCTGATCGCGTGTCAGAGCAGATTAGAATCAGAGCTTTTGTGCCATGTCATATTTCATTATGCATTTGACTCATCTGGCAGGTCAAGGGGTCAGTGTGATTTGATTGGATGACAGAAATGATATAATTTGTGTTTAACCCTAGGCTGTATGAGGCTCGGAGTGGCGTACTAATGCATTTTGCAAAATCGGGGCAGGCCCTCTCCACAAGCGACTAATTTGAAGTGGCACACCGCAGAGTTGAAGGAGAGCCAGAGCTATTGCACAACATGCTGAGGTTATAAGGGAGGCTTTATCAAATAATAAACACAACCTCCCTTGTACCTCTGTTTCTGTCTGTGTCTCGCGCACTTTCTTTTTACTTACGCAAACTGACACGAGTGGCCAGACATTAGCTGCCTTCTGCGCCTAATATGCTCCTTCTCCTCCTCCTCCTCCTCCTCTTTTCTTTCTTTTTCAATTTGATTCATTGAAAATGTGTCACTGACCCTCTTCTCTCTTGGTTTTTTTCTGTCTCGGTTTCTTCCTCACTTAATAACACTTGATTTTGGCGAGAGAGGAGCTGTCAGCAACAACAACCACATCATTATTGCTGAACATTCAACTGGAACACAAACAACATTTAAATGGCTCCCAAATGACGACACTGTAGAATAGAATAGATATGTAACAGTGGCAAAAAAAGTTACTACAAAGAGCAATAACAGGTTTATTGTTTGATAAATAAACATGTATCTATATCGTCCTCTGCTGGTTTGCGTTGTAGGCACGGGAATAGTTGAAGACCTCGCGGTAGTAATGATATGCAGATGCTGCTCAGTGTCGGTGAAAACTTAACTGTGATCTCCACTAATGCGGTCAGAAAACAAACCACGAGTGCACACGATTGCTCAGGTCACCCAATAGTCATCTAGGGGGATTGTGATGGGGATGTTGATACTGCGGTGGGTGATGGGAGAAGAGGGGGGAGAGAGGAGGAGGAGGAGGAGGAGGAGGAGGGTGGATGGAGTAGAAAACAGGGAGGAGAGAGCAGAAAAGAAGGGGGGAGGGGAAAGATATGAATCCAACATTTCAAATGAGGAACATAATCAAACTTATTGCCTGACAGGGTGAATCTAGGATTACAATGTTACATTCGCAGACATCCAGTATTATTTCCAGAGTCCCCTTTGTCTCTTCCTGTTCGGAGCAGCCATGTCTCTTCGAGAGGAACGCCTTTTTAACTTCGCTCATTGGCACTCCACTGTCTGTTCTGCGAGGCTTAACAACGGCCACTGCTACTGACGAGTTATGAGCACCCAGAGGCTCGGCAAGGCCAAAGAAAAGAAAACAGCAGCAAGTCAACTGCTTTTTAAAATGTTGAATGACTCCAGTTATCTACTCTTTTGCGCTTGCTGTCAAAATCATCATTAACATGTGGAAAACGGTGACACTGTGTGGGGATGACAAAACTAATTATTGTTATAAGAGCAAGTAAATGGACAAAAAACAGCACAATAAAGGGTTGTTGGATCAGTACTGACTGACTCAAACAATGTTGAAAATAACAAAGGGAGCGCTGATGGCGCAGTCATCCAAACAAACATGCATTATTCTGAGAATTGTTAGGATCCTGTCACCCACAAATAACTCTGCCATACACCAGGAGAAGGACGATGTAAAGTGCATGTGGCTTGTGGGATTGTGTGTGTCTGTGTGTGTGTGTGTGTGTGTGTTTGTGTGTGTTTGTCATTTAATCTGTGTGACAAATGTGAGTCTGTGTGCCGTTCTTCTTACACAGACCTGGGTGTAATAGCTCTTGAATGCTTTTGTGAACATTTTGTAGGTATCCATGATTTTTCTTTAAACAAAAACTTATTGAGACTGTGTGTGTGTGTGTGTGTTTGTGTTTGTGTTTGTGTGTGTTAAGTGTCTCCCTGGTTCGGAGTCAATGAGGCTGTGTATTGGAGGCTGGCACAGCTGGTGGGAGCAGGAGACTAACATCTGGACCCTCGTACTCTTGGTGCCATTGTTAATAAGAGGCTGGTGGGGAGTGGAGGGGAGTGGAGGAGACAGCTCTCCAGCCTCAATGAACCTCCCTGTCTTCCACTAGAACTCTACACTGCAACTCACAGTTGATGCTTCACAAAAGTGTCCACAAAAGAACCTCCAGCATCGCAGCATATCCACAACTAAGATTTCAGAGTAAAACCCCAAACAGGAACAGCTTAACAGGCCCAGTTATAGGGGGTTTAGCCGGTAGCCAAACTAGCAGTGTGCCTCAGGGCATGGATGTGTCAGTCAGTTGGTCCACCACTTTGGTCCAGACTGAAATACAACTATTGGATGGATTGCCATGAAATTAGTTTCAGATATATTTATTTCAATATTTATGAACAAATACTATTTTAAATCCCTCTTTAAAATATCTGTTAGTAGTTCTGAAACAATTTTAGCATGCGATGTAACTATGGTGAATGTGCCAAACTTATGCCTGCTAAACATAAGCATATACGCTGCTACATATATATATATATATATATATATATATATATATATATATATATATATATATATATATATATATCTCAGTAGGCCTATATACCTTTGAGCATGTTAGCATGCTGATGTTAGAAGCCTCACTGCTAGTATGCCTACACACAAATTACTGTGTGTATGCCTACACACAGTATTTCCTGGGGTCGTTTACGTTTCTGGTTCTGTATTGTCTTACATGGTGAGCCCCCACCTGTGCCACACTGCTGAAAGAACATGTATAAATACAATGTTAAACTATAAAGGCTGTCTGACTTTGTACCAATACCTTAACTGTGTGCTGCTTAAAGGTGCAAAATACAAGACTGGGAGCATTTCTATTGCCTCCACACGGCTCTCAACATGGCGATCGCTAGCCGCTCACGGTGCTAACAGCATGAACGGTGCAAACAACAGCAACAGTGGTGTCGGAGCTAACAGTGTTTTTCTGAGGGGGAGCCAGAGAGAGTGTGTGTGTGTGTGTGTGTGTGTGTGGGGGGGGGGGGGGGGGGGGGGGGGGCTACGTTTCACATGGTTTGGGAAGTGTTGAGTGGAGGCCGCAAGCTAGCAAGTGGGTCATACTAACACAGACTGAAAGTATGCACAACCTATGTCAACAAAGTAAGGAGAAGTTCGAAGTGTAACACACACAGAGAGAAAGCGGTTTCACATTACTCCACTCTATCTTTACAGAGCAAATGTTTGCTGCTCTATTAACGCTCTAAATCCTGTATATTTCACCTTTTAACCAGTTCAATAAGAAACATTTTATGACCTCATTTAAACTTTCTCTCAGCAGAGAAAATAAGCCAACATGGATTGATGTCAGCTTAGGGCTTTTTTTTTCTTACCTTGAAGATACTGCATCAATAATTAACCAAGTATGTTTGCTAATGAATCTCTCTTTCCTCTCTAATAACTCAAATGTGTTTTGCAGCCATGAGGGAAACCAGTTCAAGTACATTGTGAGATTTATTTTTAAAAGAGATTGGAAATCTCTGCAGTTGTGAAAAAAGACACTGCCCATTGCCTGTCTTTTATAATACTCTGGCATGTGATCTAGCACAAGAGTGAGTGTTTGGTCTGTCATCGTGTTATCCAATGGGGTGAAGGGCCTACACAAACACATTAAGGTTGCCATTAGTTTCATCTGATCACCTGGGGCAACAGGAGGATGGACAGCTTGGCAGAGCGAGGGCCCTAACACAAATATACAGTTGTGCATTTATATGTTGTGCCATGTCAGATGAGTATTTCAAACAGAGGGCTATTAAACGGAGCAAGAGAGAGTGAGGAGGGTGAGGATGTTTCCCAATGACTGTGAAAAGGCCACAGAGAGAGAACTTTCCATCTTTCTGCTGCCGCGACAAATATGCCTGCACATCCTTTTGCATTGTCTCCACTCTCTGCTTTGTCAGCGAACAGCTATAGAAATATTTTGGCAGGCTGCTCTTTGTTTCATTTTCACAAAAGATGTGGTGAGGGAGTGAGAGAGAGAGAGGGGGCGGGGAGGAGGTACTCGGAAAGGTAAAGGGATGTTGTCAGAGGTTTGAGGGGGCATTTGAGAAAAGGAGGATAAAGGGAGGTAGAGGAGAGATGGAGGTGGGAGGAAGGCGGAAAGTAAGAAGGAAAGACAGAGGGGGAGACAAAAAGGGTGAGTAGGGGAGTGAGGGGAAAGGTGAGCAGAATAACTTGTACGAAAATTAGGTACATCACGTGAGGTGGCATGAGAGAGAGAACAGTCAAGGGATTGGAAAGATCGGGATAACGAGTAGAGGGTTAGGCACAAGGTGGGAGAATCAATTGAAAGAAAGGGGGCAGGTGGAAGTGTAGGGGAGGAGGAACCTGCCACTCTGGTCCCCAGTTCCAATCTAAACAGCGGGAGGAAGCTGTAAATCAGACTAATGCGGCCAAGCTGTAATTCAGACCAGCAGGGCCAGGGCGCTGGTGCCGGGACCCCGGACGGTGGGAGTCAACAAAACGCTGCCGCAAGGCTTTAATCAGCGCAACGATCCGAAGATACCGCCTCCCCCAATCAGCAGGCTTCCTGTCAGTCACACATGGCTGAACCTGACCAATCAGGCTTTGCCGAGGTTCCAGACAGGCGGCTGGGCTTTGGCTGCTGCCAAACTAGAGAATTACTCATCTAAACTGGAAAGGTGGAATGGGCCTTTAATCAGAGCATAGAGGGACGAGGTGATAGATTTGTCAAAGGTTGTACATAAAAGACTATGGGATCATGTTCTACAATTGTTCATCAGAAACATATGGGGGAAAGATGAGAGACACAGGGGAGCTGTGGAGTAGGACTTAATCATATTCATCCGACTGGAGTTTCCACAAGTTTAGGCACTAAAACTGTGACAGACATCGTGTCTGTTCCAAGGAGCTCTACAACACTAAATATATCATTAAGAACACTTAAGAATAACACAAATAACACAAAGGCCTCATTGTAACTTCAGTCTGTCGGGGTGTTTTCTAAACTTAATCATAATCGCATCTGTTTGCTGCCATATAAAAACATCTTCGGTGTCCAATCCGTCTTTGTTTCTCCGTGTCTCAGAAAATCTGCTGTTGGCACTCACGCACCGACCTAATTACAATTACAACACTCAGGGGCCGGTAGAATCCCTGCAGCAACGACTTACAATAAAATAACTGAGAAGAGAAAAAGCATCAAACTTGCCGTTAAAACATCTTCTGAGCTCCCGACATGTAAAATAGGCAGCCAAACTTTCAAATCACTCGTTACCAGAAGCTGCTTTTTAATACCTGCATTTTACTCAGAGGACCGGGGTGGGTGGGTGGGGGGGGCAATGCATTAACTTAAAAGTGAGTGGAAAATGCAAATGCCGTCCACTTTATCATCAGGCATTCAAACAGACCCTTTCAACTCGGCAATCCATAATATTTCAGCTTGATGCCTCAGTAAATGGCCACAGCTCGATGGTAACACGGAGCTGGATTCTGCTCTCGCAGTGGTAGGACTAGTGTGACTGGCTGGGCTACACACACACTGTGCATGTTAAAACCACATGCAGCGTCTTGGCAGCAAAGACGCTACAGCGGCAGCCAATCAATAAAAGCTTGTTACGCTAATTGCAAGATCATAATCTCTGTTCCTACTTCTGCTGAATATCCAAACAGTGACTCCATTAGCCGAATTATTCCCCTGTGCAGTTCCTCCCCTCTTTCCCCCTTTCCATTTCCTCCTTGTGTTCTTTTTTTCTTCTTTCTGTGACATATTTCTCTCAAACAGCAGTTCTGCTAAATGAATTCATAAGTCAGGGAGAAAGACATCAAAGCAAAGCATTGTCAAGGTAAAGTGCTGATGAAGTATACAGTTTCTTTTACTCTGCTACGAAGCCATGAGAAGGCATCTTCACAGTGCATTATCTTTTGATCGCATCGCACCATACTTTTCTGTTTAATAGAAATCCCACTTCAGGTGAAGGTGAGCTGAGACCTTGATTATAAAGAGAGAAAAAACTCTCCACCTGGTGCTCATCCGCTTTCCACTGCGGAAATCTCGTGTGCCTCTTGTTGTGCTCGAGGATCAGACCTCTGCAAAGACACCGGAATGAGCTGGAGCTCCTCGACGTTGGTTACTCTCTCATATGTTGTTGCCACGACAATGGTCAGTGGCCACAGGGGCATACAAAGAGCTTGTTGATGGCACGACCAAGGTCCGTGACCTTGTCTTTGAATCACTAACACTTTGTCACTCCGCTGGGGGGGGGGGGGGGGGGATGGGGGTGGGTGACTGAAGGAAACACCACAGAGAACTAAGCAGGGTCAGACTACGATGCTCATGGGAACATCAATATGACAATGGAACTGACCCCGTTTCGTTGTGACTCATGAGAACATACCCATCAAAGCATCTCACTATGCAATTGTTCAACAAATACTCAACAGGGTCTGTCCTATATGAAGGTAGAAGAAATTGTATGTATATAAGTGAGCCAGATTAAATAGAACGATTACATGCAGGAACTGAAGTGAGAGACAGCCGAGCACTGAGAGACACACTTTCACAGTTTGGAGGCGGAACCGCTGACCCAAATGCATTTAAATGCAGCGGGGGGGGGGGGGCTGTAGAGAAACGGAGTGAGAAAATGAGCAGAAATGGGGGAGTCGGAGAGAATCAGAGGAAGGGAGGGTAGGGAAGTAAAGTGAGATAATAAAGCAGCAAGCAGAGAAAAGTGAGCTTTAGGCAGTATGATTTGTTTTTATTCAAGATGGAATATATTGAGAACAGTGCAGCTACTGTATATACCGTACAAAACGTTTATTCAGGAGTAAAACTAATTAATAAAAAATGATCCCTGCAGCTGTGTTTTCCGTCTGGTACTTTCACCGAGTCCATTTTTACCTCACCACAAACAACACAAGCACAAACACATTCGCAGTCAAACAGCCAATCCAGTGAAACACACACTTACTTGAATATAATATGAACTGTGTAGTTTTCTGCCGTTAGCATAGAATAAATCAATGCACTTTACCAATTTGTATTAATTATGCAACATATACGCTGATAGACATCAATCAAACTGCGACTGTGTCCCAAATCTATACTGCACAACAAGTCTGAGCAGGCCGGTGAGTTGGCCGTATGTTCACACTGGAGAAGTGACTTTATGAGTATTATATTTGTTTACCAGTACACTGTTGATGTACAGTATTCTCCCACGGTGCAGTGTACAAAGAGAAGATACTCACAGCTGGATAAAATGTCAAACTAATAGTGGGTGTCACAGCTCCCGTACATCTCAGAAAACCAAAAAATAACATTTTGCTGCCTCTTTTGTTAAGTTTAATTGGCAGCTGAATTCTAAAGTAGCAGTTTGATTGACATCTGACGGCGCAAGCATTGTACAATTTGCTGTTTTTAAAATGGCATTTTATACAGTGAATGGTATTTTGCTTTCATCTGAATGTGGCATGGATTTGGGACACCCCGCTGTTATTTATGATTCAGAAAGATTTCCTATTAATTGGTTTGTTTCCCAACATCTTCCTCGAGCTGTTTCACCACCATCCAATTTGTGCACGGTGTGGGAAAAGAGTGCAACAACAGCAGCACCCTCACAACTGAAGCATTTTCAGTCCGCATACTCACATCTTACTATAGTCATACTTTAGTATACTTTAGTCATGTCCAGTCTACATACTTAAAATATGTTTAGAATGTGTCCAAAGTGTAGAATGAGGACACAGTTAAGGAGGTGCAGATCAGCAATTTTTCCCATTTCCTGCATCTCTATGTTTTGTTGTCGGAGTGCATGCCCACCCCTAAGGCTCTCCCTGATTCAAGCTGTCAGAGGGAAGGAGAGGCTAAACTTGGTGAAGCGGAGAATAGAGCAAGGCACATGTCAAATATGAGGGGATCTTGAGTAAACAAAGTACAACACGGAGCAAAGCAAAATCGTCTCTCATCCCATCAGTGTGTTTCAAGCCATTTCTCTCCCTCAGTCTCTTTCTCTCCTGCTTCCTTAATAACCACCTTTTTCTCCCTTTCCCCCTCTCTCTCTCTCTTTCTCTCTCTTGTCTATATCTTTCATGCCACATTTGCAGTGTTTTATCTGTCCCTCAGTAACTCAGCAAAAAAACATTGTGCACATCAGCGAGACTTGTAATCAGACAATCAGCGGCGCAGTAAAAAGTACATGCGCGGAATAAAAATGGCAGATAAAAGCAGTGGTTCTTAAGATGATTTAGACAGCCAAGTACCAGATTGAGACATTTGTCAGATAACAGCACTATCCAACTGAAAATCACTTTGTAACAGACATATGTGTCGTCAGAGTTATCTAAATAAACTGAGGCAATTGAGTAGGAACAGCATGGGCAGCTCTGTCTCTCGCTCTGGGCCTTGAGCCACACTTTAACAAGCCAGGGCATTAAGAAATTAAGCAAAACAGCAAATGTAACAGAAACACAGAACTACTGTAGCCTATGGGTCGGTTCTAATAATTGCAGTTGACAGGGACAAATTCCCTGCTCCCCTGTGTATGTCAGATGGGCTTATTCCCAAACTCCACAAATCCCCCTGTCCAAACACAACCATATGGTCTCCCAGTTGTTCACGACCAGCTGTGCTACAGTGTATCTGGCAGCGACATGGTTGCCATGTACTGTAGAAGAGTGCTGACTCCCCCTCTATTCTAACTTAATAAATCCTTTGCAATGAGGCCAAAACTCACTCCAGAGCGAAGCAGCGCTTTCTGCGTGGCTTTTACCAAAGTGAAAATGATGTGCACAGAGAATGGTTCTATAATTTGAATGAAGTGAATTTGAATGTTATGATGATTAGAGGTAGTTTAATGGTTGACACAGAAAGAAGGTCCAAGCACTTTATGTTTGGAATTTGGATATTTGGGGTTCTCTGGTTTCCTCCTTCTGTACTTAGCAGAAATGTGGTTATGGCATATAGAGATTGTGATGGATTAGCAACCTGTCCAGTGCATGCTGGGAGAGATTCAGTTTCAGCTTTCAGTGTATAATAGATACTAAATATTTCATTTGAATAGAGGAAGAATCACTATGTTCACATTTTATAACAGCCATATCATTAGTGTACTTCACAATCTAGTGAAAAAAAAACCTAAGTAATTTATCATAAATGATCAAAACTAGTCTTTAACTCTCTTTGCAGACTGGATGTGGAAGTTCATTTAATATGTTCTTATTATTCTACTATTTCACTATTAATTTGTCTCATATTTGTTTTTTGATGTTATTTTATTGAGTTAGCCATCAAGGCATAAAGGTGTCACAGTGTTTATGGTATTATAGTATATTAAGTGCAAACACGTATCGACAGTATGTACATTTTACTATGGACCCCAGAATATGTAGTTGTTGCCAAGGTAACAACTTGTGGGTGGGATCCAAAGAAACCACAAACAATAAAAGCAAGAATCCTTGGCAGCGATTTGTAATTATAGTCCAGGTTCTGGGACTAGAAGAAATGTGTTTCAGTTTATTCAACTCTTTGAACATTAACATTCATATTATTATACATTATCATTATTATCCCAGGGGAATATTTCAACCATGGAGTGCAGAATGCAGTGAATAGTTTTGTTTTCCTTTTACATCTGTCAGCATAAAACATGGGTGAACTAATTGGACTATTTTTGTGAGCTTTCAGTCCCTTTTGCTTTCAGCCGATGTCATATAACTCTCACTGTGGTTGTTTTAGTAAAAACAATTTGTCGTCCATCCTAACAAACATGAACAATGGTGGAATGAAAATGGCAGCGCGACAATCACGGGAACAGATGGAATAAGAGGAAAAGGGGAAAAGAGCAGGTATTCCATTAGAGGCAATTTGTACTCACCTGGTTTGGCGGGAGGAACTCATGGTTGTTTTCATTCATGTACATGTTGTCACCATCAAACTGGAGAGAGAGAGAGAGACAAAAAGAGAGAGCGAGAGAGGAAAAGAGAGAGATGAGAAAACAGTTAGAAAAACAGAGATTTTCAGTCAGTGGAGACACAGAAACACGTGTAACACGGCAGCCTAATGACTGCGAGTCCTCGGCTTATAGACCTCGATGCTCTGGTGGATGTCAGTAATTACAGTTCATTAGAGACACATATAATTAGGCCCTGTCAAAGCTTGTGTAACTCACACTCTTCGTCTCAGCTCGCCAACAGCCTGAGATTGTGTGTGTGTAAGTGTGCTCACACCTCACCACTGTGATTCACAGGGCGACAAAAGGCACAACAGAGTGATAATCACAACACTTGCACCGACGGCCGTGTAGTTAGTCAGCGAGCAAGTTGGCCAGTTAAATCAAATCAAAAGGTAACATTAGCATAACCAAAGGACACATGACAGGTAAGTCCGCCGGGAGTCGACCCAGAAATTGATTTGCTGTGCCGCGCAGATCGCTGCAACCGCGCCAGGGATTTCCGGGGGACCTACTTTTCGTGTTTACTTTCGGTCGGACTCAAAGTCTTCGAGATGATTCCGATTGAAGTGTCGCTTTGTTTTGGAAAGCTGCTGTGACTTATCATTTGTGGCTATGTTTTCCAAAATCTTTGGAAAGGAGGTCATTATAATGACCTCCTTTCCAATCATAACAGAAGTTGACGAGTACTGAAATGTGAGAAAGAGACCAGACACAGAGGCTGTTTCCCACTTAGCCAAGCATCCTAACTAATCAGTAACATGGACAACCAATAACGAATCAGCACTTTTAGCCACCCAGCTTGGGACCGAGACTACACACCAAGTGGTGAGAACAGTCTTTAACAATGTAGCACTTTGCCAAAGAAACGAGGACAAGGGCCATCCCGCTAATCCAGAACTCAGAAACAGAAAGCTCAAGAAGCCTAAAAGAGGAGACTCATGTTGGCAGAAAAGGTGACTGTCATCCCTATAACCTCAAACCAAGATGTGGGTGTACCCTTGAGCTAACGGTGAAGGAGCTAGAAGGGATCATGGAGTAAGTGGGAGTAAGTATAGTAAGAAAGATACAATGGGGGGGAAGAGAGAGGGAAACAAAAACAGAGGACAGAGAGCATGAATGAGAATCCGAGTCGGAGAGGAGGAGGAGGGTTGTAACAGCAGCAGTGGTGATAGAGCCTGTGGTTGTTCTGGCTGTAGTGTGATTAACACTGGGGTCACAGCCAGAGGCCGCAGCTTGAAACACCCGGCATATAAACATGTACACACACACACACACACACACACACACACAAACGCACACACACACACTCTCTCTCCCAGAGGCCTTCCCTGCTTCTCTCTCTCTGACACTATTTGGCATCAGCCATTTATGAGGAAACAAAACCCACCTCAAGTCAGCTCAGATGAATTACCGCTGCGACTGTAAGGTCAAGTAACGGGACAGATATGTGCCCACGGTAACGTGCTGTGGTTATTTCTCAAACTGTGTGCAGGGACCAAAAATGGGCCGCAATGTTTTGAGAGCCATCTTTCACCTCATGTGTTCCAGGGACTACATCTACTGTAATGTAGTTGTTCAGTTGGTCAATATAAACCCTTATTGGAGGATGTTTTGGGGATATTTTCAAATAGAATTAGTCAGATTCCTCTACTATAGTTTACTTGCATTTTTTGTTTCTATCTTCATACATGACACACTCAGAAGAACCAAACAAACTACAGCACAAAGACAAATCCTTGCACCATTATTCTATTTGAAGCCTCAATTCCATTTCCACGTTATCATTTGGACTCTGATGGAGCTGTTACTTCTAGTGCAATGATTTCTGTCTGATAGCACTATTAGTTTGCTGGAGGAATAATCATTGTATTCTGCAAATGAAATTACTTTCTTTATTGCTCCTGGAAAACGGTTTTACTTGCTTTCCTAATCACATCGTGCTAGAAGTGGCGGTATCATGAAATAGGTTATTTTCACACCTGTACACCAGATGTTGATGAGCAAAAAAGGGTGAGTGGAAAGCAATTGTACAGAATGTCAAAGAGCAAACTGTCTGTGGTGGTGCTCCTGCAGCACAATGTGAAGGAGTCACGGAGGCCACTGAGTTGTTAGAATAACAAAACAATATCCAAATCGAGGGGAAAAACGGAACGGTAGAAATAATTATTTCCCACCTCAAACCCTCTCAAGATCACAAATTATGTTCGTCTTTATTTCTTGTTTTCATCCGAGCAAAAAAAGAAATGTAAAAACGTTTTTATTCTGTTCTTAATGAATTGAAATGACCAGTTAAATGATATCATATCGTACTTTACAGTAGTAGTTCCAAATCCAAATTGCTTTTATAGGACTTTTTTTTTATTTAAAGAAATAATATGGAATGATGGCTATATCGAATGTTCTTCTTTTGTGTTATAAAGTCACACTGTCATCTAAAAATCAACCATATTCGAGCATCCCAGCTGAAGTGTCCTTGAGCAAGACCCTGACCGCCTCCGACTAGTTCGACCTCTGAGCAAGAGGCTCATTTCATCAGTGGTCACCTCCTCTGATGCTCATTTACCTTTTTTTGCTTTAACACATAGTGTTGGGAAATACTGTCAAAAGCTGGACATTCAGTGCATTTATATTGAGATGCATGATGACAAATGCGATCATTTAACGAGTCAAATAAGCTGAATGAGAACAAATTATTAATGTGTAAGACTTTACAACAACGGTCTGGAAAAACTGCTGTCATCAAAAATAAACAGATCAAATCTCTCTCTCGTTTAATCTGACTCGATCTCATAACGTGCTGTGTGTGAACATACGAACAGGTGACGTGAGAGAAAAATGGAGGTTTTGTAAAGGAAAGGCGAGCTTGTTGTGTGTCTCTCTCTCTCTCTCTCTCTCTCTCTCTCTCTCTCTCTCTCTCTCTCTGTTTGCTTTCCTGAGGCTTTGAGGTCATTAATCATAGCGGCCAAATCTACAGCAAAACAATTGAGCAAAGGAAAACACAGAGAGAGAGAGAGAGAGAGAGAGAGAGAGAGAGAGAGAGAGAGAGAGAGAGATGGGGGGGGAGAGAGAAGAGGGGAGAAGGAGAGGGTGAAGGTGAGAGAGGTGGAAAGCTACAGTGAGATGGAGGAGAGTCATGTTGAGCGAGGGAACGGAATTGTGAGATAGATTGAGGCTTGAGAAAGAGAAGGGACAAGTACGGCCTGCACGACTGACGCACTTGACACCAGACTCCTGTTTGCATTGCAGAAATGCAAATACATGAGAGGGAGCGAATGGGAGGGAGAAAATAAAGTGGGAGAGATGCTATAAATAGCTTTGTATTTGCGTGAAGCCAAGCCAATGTCAGTTTGATGCAGGAAGTGCACCACAGTCTTAGAGGTTATAAAACAACTGTTGACTGGAACACAGCATGCCAGAAATGTAGCTTTCCTTCAGACGGGGACTCACATCTATTGCGGCATCGCAATTGTATCCATTCATTAGAGAATAAGTTCCCCTTAACTTTTTTAGAAAGTGGGTAAAAATAGGATTCTGGATCAAATGTGTGCTCTTAATGATGAAGGTGAAATAAATTGGGTCTGTTCACACTGTATTCTAGGTGTTGAGTCCTCTGTTCAGTGCCGCGCTGGAAATAAGAAATATTCTTTTAACCCTGTGTCGTGCTTCAATGTTATACATAGCACCTAGTTTGTGTTTCATGCTGCATATCAATCTGTGGTCATATATTTGGGATATCTGTATGTTTTGGTTTGTTGTCAGGTTTACTTTTGCGAGTATGTTCATGCATAGCTTTATGTGATCTTACAAATAGGGCTGTGCCGATACCTAGAGTCTGCGTATCTGGCAGGAGTGTCCAATGTTCTCTTCTTCTCAAGTTAACAATCTGTATAACCTCACAATGTGGAACTCATTGGGATACTCAAGATATTACCTTGCACCACTTGTCTACTGTAACTGAATTATGTGTAACATATAGCAAAAACAGTGATTTTTATCACTGAAATTGTCCAATTAACTTGACTTAATGCGGATCAGTTAACTTTGGTCAATACAGGATCCACTTACTGGGGTCAGTAGCTCTACTTTAAAAAAAAAAGAAGCATTTATTTCTTTAGATCAATTTAGTATCCATTCTTTATTCCCACTACGATGCTTACTTTGCATTCCGTGCTACACGGTGCCGCTAACCTGCATTGATGTACGCGAGAGGCTTTTCTCATAAGGTCTCTGTGCGCCAAGCTGCGCTTTACTGTACGTACGGAATACCAAATCACACAACCAGCAACCGCGGCCTGGGGATGTTTTAGATTTCATGAAAGATGAGGCAGGAGAGACGGCGAGAACAGGACTTAAACCTCCTTCATGGTTACAGTGTGCGCCTCCCTAGTTTTTTCATCGCAGCGTAACTAATCACATGTCAGTCAATGTGCCGATGCAAAGAGGCAGCAGTCAAAACACCTGTGTCAGGACTGTGGTCATTAGAGCATTCAGTGTCTCGCTGTCAGATGAACACACACACACACACACACACGCACACACGCATACAAACACACAAAGCAAGAGTTTGGGGGATGGTGTGCTGTAAATATGGATTGCCTGTGTGCATGTGTATCTCTGCTTTTGCGTGTGTATTTTACCTTTATGTGTTCCTTATATGTGTGTGTGTGTGTGTATGCTGTATAGACAACTTAAGCACTTGGCTCGAAATGTGTGCACATTGTGTGCGTGCCGACATGTTTGTGTAATGTATCCTGTCCAATAATACACACATTGATGCCAGCGAGATAAGGATAACAAAGTTAGACCTTCCATAATATTTATTTTCCCATAACAGACCTGCTCAGCCACGCCCAGTCATATAACTCCATGCAGATGAAATATGGTCTTCATTACCTTTAAACCTCAACACACAGAAACTAGTGAGGAAAAACAGAATTGCCCTTCTTTCTCGACTGAAAGAGCACGAAATGAATTGGAGCAGCTGAGATATTTTTTTTTTTTTACATTACCATGACAAATACGGTGAAATGGGGAGGCGAGAGAGAGAGAGATAAGGGAGAGATATAGCAAGAGAGAGAAAGAGAGATAGACACACATGACGACAGACAGAAAAGGGCAGATCAGACAGAAAGACCAAATTGTGTGAAAAAAAAACAAAAAGAAACACATCAGCTCAATTTGTGCTCGACTGTAAGCTATGGGCTGAGAGGAGAAATAAAATAAGGGATTTAGCTGGGAATCATGTTAAACCATGCAAGTGAATGAGTCCCCAGAGAAGAGTGTTCCCTCTCTCGCTTATGATGGACTTAATTGCCTCTATCAGTGTTAAGATATAACATTCATCTCAGGTTTATTGCTTTGCTTTATGGTCTTGTCCATCACACTGAAGGGTTTCAAGAGGCTGGCCACTCCTCAAATGGCACCTTAAAATAATGAGACAGATTACAAAAGCTACGACGGGATGGACGGGATGGAGAGGGGGAAAAAAAAAAAAGCATCATTTATATCTGGAAAATGAGAGCAGATCTGGTATGTGAGCGAGCCGGCGAAGCAAGAATGGTTTTGATGGTATATGCTGGTTGGATTACTCTTTGGGTTCTGGGTCTTTCAAAATGCATGGTTCGTCGGGCAAAAGGCACACACATCTCCCCCACCTCTGACCCCCGAAAGCTCTGGGTAGGTGTAGGGTTTCAGATGGCCACACAATCGTACCATTGTGCTCCTGTTAACACAATGAAAACAAAGCAAACACATCGCTGACATTCAACTCCCCCCCGCTCCTGCCTAACCTTGACTTCCAACACTACTCAGATGGACAATCAAGCCATACAGAAATCTGAAAAGACCTAAAGAAACACGATATTACTGTTGGTAATGTAAAATTAAATGCAATGGATTTTGTCGCCACATGCACTGAACAGCCACGAATATTTAACATACAAATAAAATCCTAACACGCTACTGGAGCAACGTGACATTGACATTTCATTTCTTTAAGATGTGATTCTGATCTCCTAAAAAAAACGTCTGTTTCTCATCACACGAGGGCTTGAGAACCATATCTGCATGTTCCATTAAATCTATTAAATCCACTTGCATTATATCATAGTGCTTACCACACAATAGGAGCCTTTCAAGGGCAGTCCCAGAGGAAGCCAACAAAGGGCCCTCTCTTTCAGTCTAGTCAAGTAATTCAGAAAGAGCCAAACATGATTTTTGTGTGTGTGGATCTTCTCCACCAGACCCACAAGCAGCAATTTCACCAAGTCGAGAAAAAAAGAAATAGAGTGGAAAAAGAGAGCAGCAAGTACCTGTTTTTTTTTTTTCCCCCTCACAACCTTATTTAAAAAGACGCAGTGTCTGGTGGAGAAGTGTCCTTTCCGAAAAGAGAGAGTCTGGGGGCAGTTTAAAATCAATAAATACTCTTTTTCTTTTGCATATTTGTTCCCTTCACCCCCCGAGGTAATGTTTTCATTTAATTTTGTCTCTTTGTCTAACCTTATCGCCACACGGGAACATCGTTTTTTGGACGACTCGGCAAGACTGCCGATGTTGTTGAAAAACATTTCTTTACGTTCAGTTTTCTCATATCTGCACATGGCAACTGTGGTTGGCTTTAAGAAAAGATCGTGATAGTGGAAAATAAGCGACGGTTGTAGCGTGCTGCATTTCAAATTCGGAGAATATCCGCGATCGAGGGATTGTCTCCACGCGGCTCTCAACATGGCGACGGGGGAGGCGGCAGCAGGCAGCTAACGGCGCTAACAGAACAGACAGCGACAGCAGTGCTGAAACATATATATTTAAATTTGTTTTCATTATTTTCGGACATTTTGTATTCAAAATAATAGGCAAATTGGTTGATAGTAAAATCGTTCACTTGCTCCAGCCCTGAGCTCACATATAGATGGTGCTACAGCAACATGATGAACTTTTATGGCCATAATTGTGGTCATAAATCGGACGCATATGCGCGTTTTATTAAAACAACAAATTGGCAGAGGTATATGCTTTCTGAATGCGCTCTAATTAAGCATCACTTTTATATTATTGCGTCCAATGACATTTATTACCTTCTCCCCTCACATCACGATGATTGTCTCTTGCTTCATTCTGCAGCAGTAAAGCAGAACTTCAGCTGTTTAAGAATCGTTTCCCCATGAAAACTAGTCCAGTGTGTAAGTACAGTAATTTGAAAACACACACTATAGCACCACCAGGACAAAAAAAAAAAAAAGTCCTTTCTATATTTGGGTTCTCACTATGTATTTAAATCCAAATGCAGCATCCAGTACCATGTACTTCTGTCAATAGGGCTCAGAATAATGCTCTGTTCTTTCATTCACTGCCATGCTGACTCCACATCTAGCCTCTGCCACTAGCATTCAGGCAGATTTTTTTTATTACCAATCTAATTGCACATTCCACCCTGACAAGAGCTCATTAAACCTTAATTATACACATGTTGTTTTCTACAAACATCTCCATTTGGGTCTCTCTGCCTTGTAATTGTTCAGCAGGGACAACCAGTTGAGATTACGCAGATTGAGAGTGAATAAGAAAGAGAGAGAGAGAGAGAGAGAGAAAGAGAGAGAGATGAGGGGAAAGAGAGAATGGGGGGAGAGAAAGAAAAAATACCAGAGAGAGAGAGGAGTGTCTGGAAGTAGGTCATGCCTCTCCATAAACAAGGCATGGTTTCTAAAATAATATACCCATCCAGTGGAAGTAATGCCAAACAACTGAGCGAATGTGGAGCTCATGTAATATTTACAGAGCACTAATACATAGATGGCAGGTCTTTTTCTCAGTAGCCCCCCCCCCTCCCAAAGCCAGAGGTTTCTTGTTTTCTTATCAGTTTTTTTTCCCTGTTGCCATTTGATTTTCAGAGAAAGCCAACTACATTGATATATCTGGAAGGGGGGGGGAGGGGGAGGGGGGGGGGGGGGTGTTAAGATGTTGAGTTTCCCTCACTTTCTTTCTCCTTTCTTTTCTTTGCTATTCGTTCGTAGCTCTCTATCTCTCTCTCTCTCTCTCTCTCTCTCTCTCTCTCTCTCTCTCTTTCCCTCTTCTTCCTCTCTCCATTGTTCCCTCTACATTGGCTTTGGCTGTGATGTTTTTTCACACATTTGTTACATTTTAGCAAGGGAAAGTGGGCCTTAATCCAGACTCTTTGAGGCACGGGCGATGATATTACTGTGGAGAATCGGCCCTTTAAAGACTTCTTTTAACTCCAGCTGGTGCTGTAAGGTCACCAAGCACTTGTTCGACGTCGGGCCCAGCGTGACGCTTCTGGGCTCGGGACAAACTGGCTGTGTGGATTCCTGGCCGGGCTTTCTGGTCTTTTAAAAGGAGCTGGCAATGTAACTGCAAGAAGGGAAGACCTCTTCCACATGTTCTCCAAGTCCTGTGAGAATTTGTATTTATTTATTATTATTATTTCTAGTAGCCTGCTTTCATGGATTCTTTTTTTATAATAGTCGACTGATTGCTGACCAGAAAAACAGGGCATTTGAGGACATCGCTTTGGAAAATATAATGGCCGAATGTCACTATTTCCTATTTGCTAAAGAAGAAAAACATACATTCCGATAACTTTTTCAGAAATGTGTCTGATGCATGATGTGATCTCTTCATCTTGTGATATACAATAAAAGTAATACAAAATAAATATCATTCATAATATGATATTCATTTCAGCCATGTCATCTTACACTACTACGTTGATGTACTGTAGTTTTACAAAACATTATCTATAACAAATGAGAAGTGTTATGTTTTTTAAACTGTATTACTGAGAAATTACTTTAAAAAAAAGAAAAAAAGCACCAAGTATCCACAGTGAGCCTCTCAGTCATCGCTATAGGGACCTTCTCAGCCTGCCACTGTTGACACTTGCTGTATGAATCACTGATACCCAACCAGCAGCAGAAAATAAATAGCCTGCCGTCACATCACTCCTGCTTTGCAATATCACAATTATCTTGGCAATAGTGTTGTTTTTTTTCCAGCAGGCATTTGTTTTGTGTCTCTGTTTTGTTTGTTTATTCAATTAGTTAGTTAAAATATTCCATTCTGAGCACAATTACAGTAAAACATCACTCAGTTCTCACCAACATCAAGCGCGCTGACTGTACGGCGTGATGTGAACCGTGTCAAATAAACAAACATGACATATATTAAACAGAAAAATGAGTCACTCTTATTATCCCACCAAAATAAATCTGGAAAACACTAATTATAACAACCTGTGTATGATCCTGACTGATTCGCCTCTGCTCTCTGGCTGTCTGTGTGTACGTATGTATGTACAGTGTGTGTGTGTGTGTGTGTGTGTGTGTCTGTCACATTCTCCTCCTGCTGCTGCCTTAATATGCAGTCTCTTAGATATTCGCTACAGAATAGCGCTCATGCAATATTAATATCGCACCAAAATATGGGAGCCGGAGCCCCTACTCCATCTCTCACTCCCTACATAATTGACTATGCAAGGCTCCAAATCAGCTTGGAAAAATAGAGAAAGACCCAGAGAGACAAATCAGGAGAGAGAGAGAAAGAGAGGGAGAGGGAGAGGGCCATGTAGAAACCATGGGAGACAGACAGACAGAAAGAGATAGTCCTGAAACAATCCTGTCTTCTTTGTGCTACGGCAGATTCTGAACCTTCGCCCTAAGTATCAGTGTCAAAGCAGTGGAGCTAAAACAACAATAACAACAACTACAATGGGACCTCAAACTGTTTGACTCCCTGCAAAGAATACGCTGAGGCGTATCCAGCCTGAGCTAAAACAAAGCTCCACTCCAGCAGCACGGAGAGATTGTTAAACACTAATTGCATTTCATTATTTCATTTAATTGTACTGAACTGTACTCATCATCACAAATGTACAGTAAATCTTGAACACATTACACCGTGCATGAATGTAGTAGGTAGGTAAACTGAATTTAGCTTCGTGGGGCATCTATTGCAAACTTATGCTGTGCTGCCAAACCCACAAAGTGTCATATTAAAGTGGATATCCTAAAGTCTCCAAAGATATCAAATTGTCAGGATTGTAGAGGAAGACATATTTCCATTTGATGAAATGGCACAAATCTACTTTAAGATGGTGTGGAATCGGGAAGATGTATATTAACAGCTTTAACATACGTACAGGTAAGCCGTGGTTTCACACTAATCTATAAGTGGCGCTACATGCCAAGAAATGCAGCAATGTGCCATCCAAGGCCGAGAGGTAGACGACTAACAGCAAGGTAACATTGATGGAAACAATAGTTTCAGAAAGAAAATGTATTCTACATAGTTTGTTTGACCTTAGGAATACACACATACACATTGTGATATGTTTGGGTCAAGTTATCGACCATGGAATCTACATATTTTTCTGTTTAAGAGATGATGCTGCCAGTTAAACATATATTGCAAATATCTTTTTTCTTATCTGACATTATACACGTGAGCCGACAATAAGTATCAGTTGGCCTCGATTATGTAATGTGGTGGTAGACATTTACAATCTCTCGTTTGTTGTTAAAATAATTCAACATCGCACTTAATTTATACTTTTTCAACATGATTGACGATCTGATGCGGTCCCGTGCAGCTATGTATAAGTACATAATAAGCATCATGTAAGTCAGGATCATGCACAGGTTGTTATAGGTTGTTGTTTTCCAGATTTATGGACGTTAATGGATACAACTTGTGGACACGTAAGATGACAATTAGTAGTTTTTATGGGAGTTAATGTATGTGAGTATTGACGGTTGGTTGGTGGATTTATTCACTTAACATTCTGCACTTGTGATTTGGAGCACGGCAGAGATTCCCTTTAAAGCAACTAATACGAACCCCCCCCCCCCCCCCCCCCCCCCCATTCACAAAGTTGCAGGACTTGCAAGATCTCTGCAGAGCACTGAGGTCAGGCCCTCTGCACTGAGCAATCAAACAAACCAAAAAAGAACTGTAGGCATTTAGAGCCATAATAGATGTAAAGAAGAAGCAAAGGAAAAGGTTGCGGGGGCAGAGCCAGTGGTTGGGGGGGTGGAGGGGGAGAGGAGGGTGGGCAGTGCACCTTGACAGGAAACATAGAGGTGAAGAGCAGGAGTTGGAGGTTAGTTTGACAGAGTGGTGGGGGTGGGGGGGGGGGGGGTGTCGGTGCGGAAGTGCCAAGCCCACTTTTAACTGAACCGAGGGGAGGGTGGTGAGTGGTGGTGGTGAAGGAGGGGGGGAGGGGGGGGAGACAGAGATAGAGATCAGGGGAAAATAAAAGGGGTGTGCAGGGGAAGGAAGAGGGGAGGAAGGGGAGAGGGGGGGTGAGAGGAGTTGAGGGGGGGTGCAGGGACCTGCTGCACCTTGACACTTGCTCTCACCGCAGCACCTGATAAGTGCAATGGAAAAACGTCTGGTTTCCTCCTGCATGTTAAGTGGTTTATATTCTCCTCCTCTCCTCGCAGCCTGTAGCTATACATTCTGCTACTGTACCGACGCTCCAAGGTAATGACCGACAAACGGATATGACAGAAAAGCAGCAGCAAAGAAGCACATATTGTCTCCTTTTCAATTGTGTTTAGTTTGCTCTTTTTGTTGTTGATGAATTCTACTCCGTGTGAGAGATGTAATCTTTAAATTGGTGCTTCCCTTACATTAATGTGTATCCATCATTTTAAACATGTCCCTCGAAAACAATTTCTGCATCGAGATTTAGATGCAGAGTCGTATTTGCTCAACAGAGGATCAGAAGAAAGCGGATATATATATACACAGTATATATTTTACTGCCTTATGCATGTACTGACAAGGAACTCATTCCCATGTTCTCTGCAGAACAGCATTAACAATATTCACTTTAGATAACGTATGATTCTAGGCCCTTGGAGAGGATGGGTTTCTTAGAAATGCTTTGTTAGCACTCTCCCCCTTGATAAATGAGTGAGGACATGTGGCCTGAGACATCAATACAATCTCTGTTGTAATTAAAAAAAAGGTGTGCACCAACAATATTACACAGCTTTCACTTTATCTGTCTCTCTCTCTCTCTCTCTTTAACTCAGTCTATGTCTCCTCTGCCTCGCTCACCCACTATTCCTCTCATTGAGCCCCGGAGCAGAGAAGAGATAATTCAAAAAGCACTTGCATGGAGTGAAACATGAAAAAGGGAGACATATGAAATTAAATTCTCTCTTTTCGCTCCATTGTTCCTTCATTTTCCCTCCTTTGTTACATAAATGCATAAAAGCAAGGCAAGCTAGATTCTAATTATGATTTTCACAATACTGAAAGATTTCTTTTTCTTCTTCTTTTTTTTATTACAAAATGAAAGAAAGGTGTCACAAACAGAGCAGACTTACTGTTCCAGCACTTTGTCAAAGTCAAAGTACTGCAAGTGCTGCTTTACTGAACTAAAAAACTCCTTTCCAGCAATACATCTGAAAAATATGGTTTTAATTGTCAGACTTAATCAACATTTGCCCTTCCTTTATTTACAAAAATGGGTCAGAAGCATTGCATCCACAAAGCCAGACATGCCTTTGTTCTGTGCAAACACGGCAGTTGGTTGGCCTATCAGCTGCAGCAAAATGCTTCTGTTAGAAGCTTCAAGGCAGAAACCACACAAACCACCAAGTCAAATAGGTGCTTTCTTGGCAGCTTTGCCAGTGATGGTTTGAGGTCTATGAGGGTGAGCGTGGACAGAGCCCACGAGGTGAGAAGCAGTGGGGTGCGGGGGTTAAAGAATTAGGAAGAAGTCACAGGAGTTGAGAAAGATGCTGAGTTCACTACCGATGGCTTGTATTGTTTCCTGGCCAGATATTGGTAATCTTCTTTAACAGTTGTTTCAACACAGAAGCTTTCCATCACGGGATTGAGAACTTCCCAGCTGCTCGGAATCCAAGAATACACACACACACACACGCACACGCACACGCACACACACACGCACGCACGCACACATATTCAACCCATGAAATGATGTCTGCACTGCTTCCGAACTGCCACTCCTGTGCCGTGTTTGGACAGTCTTGTTGTGCAGATGAGGGAAGGCCTCTTCGGTGGCTCTCACTGTTTAGATAAGGGTATGTGTGTACATATAGGTATGGATGAGACCTTGAGGGGAGGGAGCATGGGGGGAGGAGGGGGGGGGGGGGGGGGGGGGGGGGGGGGGGGGGGGGGGGGGGGGGGGGGGAGTCTTACCCCAGTAGAGGGCAGTCTCTTGCCGTCAGGGTTTGGGCGCATGGGAAGGGAACTGTAGAGCCTCACACCTCGATCTGCAGCACCGTATCTGCTCTGTAAGAGGAGAGTGAGAGAGATAGAGAGAGATAGAGAGAGAGAGAGAGAGAGGTTTTAAGTATGTTTCCTTGCTTTTTAAAAAATAATTTGAGAGAATTCAGCGTAAAACTTCGATTCAGCGTGAAACTTTGCGTGGACAAAACGTTTTCAAAGGCAAGAAAGAAATAGAATATCCAGATTTGATTTGAATTAGTTTCAAACTACATTCAAAGTTCCTGAAGTTGTGTTTCCCCATCCGAAGTGCATCGGGACTGCAGTTCTTTACGTGGTCCTCATTTTGAGTGCCGGTTTCATACATTTCCTCCAAGTCGGACAGCCTGCCCATTGGCTGCCATGTTAAATCACATCACTGCACGGTGCTGTAACACACATAATAACTGGATACGGTTGGCTCAGTAGCGGCACTAATGGAACTAAGCTGTTGTGTTGGGTATCCAGCTACACTGTATACGCCATTGACTCCATATTCCTATAATATGTTACATAGATGATAATTAGAGTGTGCTGCCGGGCAACTCCCTGTACTTGCCTATGTGGGATTCAGCAACACAACCTGATGGAGCGATGGTGACAAAGCCCACAGTAGTTGGGAAGCTCATGATTCGCAACAAGTGGTCCCTGCCAGGGAGGGACAGCTCAATGTGGTTCCCACATCCCAATGCCCCTCTGTGATTCCTTGATATTCTGAGTTTCTTACATGAACAAGTCTCTTCTGGAATATCTGGTCAATAGGCTGGTCATCTGAATTGTTCAAGAGGGATTATTTGATCAAATGAACTAAATCCTTTTTTTCCCCATCGGGTGTGGGAGAGTCTATTTTGGCTTCTGTGCGCTGTAAAAATAAATGCCACAACTGGTTTCTCATAAATAAGAGGATAAAACACAAGTTTATATTTGTAATGGCTGTGACTCCTGTCTGCTATAGTGCTTAATGGCTTTGCCACACTTGACACATACAGTTTGCTAATGAGGATGTAGAATATTGGGAAAGAAATACAGCGCAGCAATCTAGAGCAAATATCACATTATCTCTCTCTCTCTCGTACTTAATCGTTGCTCCTTCTTTATTCAGCCTTCATTCCGTCACCTCATCCACACAAAAACACCACACATGTAATCACACAGACACGGATACCTTCAAGGGCAGGGCTTCCGATTGCTATGCAGTAAGACATGCAGCATTTGACTATATTTAACAATTGAGTGAGAAGACATCCCTGAACCAACCATAACTGGCCCTACCTTTCACTTCTAGGCGGTCACATGGTGCAGACAAACACGTGAGCAGAGCAGCATGGCCTCAGCTTTTATAGTGGAATCGCCATAAACACACCTTTTTAGAGATCGCGTTTACGGGCCCAAATGCATGGTGATTACCACAAAGTGAAACCCGCAAGCAATGTATTCAGAAAGCGTAGGTAATATGACACACATTGGAGAAATCACAGGCTCAAGGAGCACGATTTAAACCCTATAAGAAGAGCACAGTACAAACAGTATGCTGATCTAATGGCCCATCACACACATTATACAGTGGCAGGCTATTCCCTGAGGCAGTGTGAGTACTTGCTGTGTAAGGTTTTGATTTCCTGTGCTCATTATGAAAGGTGAAAACGGATGAGTAGACAGCAGGGGCTTTTTCGTCGATATGGCTCGCATAATGATGACGCAGCGTTATTAAAGAGAACTCTCATTTACAACTTTCCAGACCAGAGATGCACCGCTCTCACTTCCTCAGTCCCAATGCCGATACCTGGACTTTGGGTATCGGCCGATACAGAGAACCAGTGTTTGATGAAAAAGATGTGTGCCTGACGGGGATCAATATTTAATGTGTAAGGCAACATCAGACTTTCCTCACGTTGTAAAACCAAATAAAAACCACTAAATACATTTACTCAATTGCTATTTATCATTAAATAATAAATCGTACACCAGCAACTTGGTAAAGAATCTTTTACAATTGACAGGAATTAACAATTCATGAGTAAACCTTTTAAATGCAGCAACAAATTGGTCAAAGCGGACACAAGTATTACAATTCCAGTAAATTATGGATACAAAGTATTTAATAGCACTTGTCACGATACCTGATCCAGCTATCTGAGTATTAGCCCGATATCCGATAGCGATACACCTTATTCTGCCAACAAACCTAAAACCCACAAAAGAAATGACTCTTCTAGAATTGCAATTTTTTTTAATGTATATTTACAGTGATCCTATACTCAAAATATACATTGATATATGTATCCCAACTCAGGTACTCATTTGCTATTTTAGCTATTTTTAAATCATAACCAGCAAAACATGACCCGGGATGTTGCGCCTTCATCCTCTAGTCAGACATGTATTTTCCTTTCCTTTTCTTCCAGAGGAGCAACTGTACACTAACTACATCCCTCAATGGGGACTTTTTTCTTTTGTGGCCTGTTAGATAGCTTGCCAGCATCGCGGCTAAATGAATGCCTTGCAGAATAGCTGCTCCAGCCAGCGAAGGAGCCACAGTAAGTGAATGTTTGATATTTCTCCAGTGTGCCAGGCTAATCTGGCCCTGTGGCATGCCATTATGGGGCTAATAACAGCTGTCTGCGGCCTGGAGGGGACACAAGCAGGCCTGGCTATGCTAACTGGCCCTGACAGACTCATTAGGAGTGCTGGCACCCAGAACAGCAACAGCCAAACTCCTCACATTTCCTTGCTGGCTCGCAACAGTTTGCAAGTGCAGAAGCATTGTTCTCTCCACTTGTTCTCTGACACCTTCCTTCTGTTTTCTAGTCCTCAATTCAGACGCTCTCACCCTCGTCACCTCTCTTTCACTTTCTGGCTGGCTTTAAGTTTCTGTGATATTTCTACCAAAACCAGATGCTGCCAGCCGTTTACCATCTCTGCTTTTTTCTTTCTTTTTTTCTTTTTCTTTATGCCCGCGCACACCCGCAATCTAGTTTTGACCAAAATAGAGCAGAAGGCAGAGCCGCTTGTTTTCTCACGCTACTGCACTCCTCTGTGAGGAAAGTAAAGGAAAAATAAATGAAAAGCATGAATAAATAAATAAGTCTGTAATTCATTCGCAGTTTTTTAACTGACTTGTTGTGTGCAGCCACAGGAAGATGCTGCACCACACCAGGAAGAGGCTGGCATCCTCTGAACTTTGTATCAGTTACTGTAGCTGCCGGGCCCGTTCAGGGACAAGAGGGACTTCCCCCGGCAGACAGCAAAGCAAACATTGTCCTGTCGCTTGGCAGAGCGGAGCCAATCAGCACAAGCTGAGCGGGCAGACAATAAACACAGAGAGCCAATGACGGCCGTCTGGATGTAGAACCACTAACAATGGGGGGAAGGGGCAGGGCGGGGGGGGGGGGGGGGGGGGGGGGGGGCTGCCATGTGACTTTAGACTTTACTGCTCTCATACAGATGTACATGATCCTGATGATACAGAGCTGCACATGACAGCGTCAGATTGTCGATCACGTCGAAAAAAGTATAAAATAAGAATTCTTTTTTAACAACGATGAGAGATTGAAATGTCTACCACCACATTATATAATCGAGGCCAACTGATACTTATTATCGGCCCACGTGTATATTGTAGCAATATGTACGTTTAACCGGCAGCATCATCTCTTATGAAACCGAACAAACAATCTCCAGATTCGATAAATTGACTCGAACATATAGTAATGTTTATGTTGTGTTTTGGAAGTAGAGAAGAAGAAAAAAAGGTTAAGCAAAAAGAATAACGGCCTGATATATCATCAGACTTTCATTATTCTCAGTATCCATTAAAATCTGTCTGACTCTATTATCTAATACATATTCATCACCTTTATTTTGCTGCAAATCAGCAGCCTGAAGCACAGTCGAGGCCACGACACACCTACTCATTATTATCAGCGTTGCCTTTTTATAGGCGGGGGTGAGGGGGGGGGGGGGGGGGGGGGGGGCACTGCAAAGCCAAAAGGCACAGCGGTGGGGGTATAGTTACCTGTAACGTTAGCTGTTGCATGTTATATTATTTACGCAGATCTGGCCTTAATGGAACACATGTGTGTCTGCAGCCGACATTCTTCCCAGATTAGCTGAAAGGCTTGGACACATCAGACTCCACATATGAGAGGAATGCGAGGGCCTAGACCGGCTTATGAGGAAACCCTATCACTCATCTAGTGTACAGTAATGTATGCACACGCACACACAATCATGCATGTACACACACACTGTAGTTATACATTATGGAGACGGTGCTCCAAGCTGTATGTACAGCATGCACTCAACAATGCATGCACACTGACGTCAGAAGATCAATAATCCAAAACTACATTACTCTCGTTTCAAATTCAGTCACTACATTGTTCAATTCTGCTCCCTTTGGTGCAGTTCTTCCCGATGTGTCAACTGGTGACATACATTATCCTGTCAGTTCTGTTGTATAAACAGATTACATAATACCAGTCGGATTTCTGGCTGCGGTGGTCTGACAGTCAATAACCGAGTGTGAATCACTTTTTCAGTGGTTTTTAGAGACTTATGTCTGTGTGCAACATTGTATTGCAATGAATCACTTTCCTTCATATGTTTTGCATTGAATGCAATATCATTTAATTTGAAGACATTCAGGATTCAGGTATTTACTTCTTTAGATTGTAAAAAAGATTGACTCTATTGTTAAGCCAGTAGTTGTGGAATATGGTGAATCAATACAAAGCATCGATTACTAAACGCTGGAAGCTACAGACCTGAATTTGAGAGAAGAAAAAAAATATTGACGCATATTATACATGCCCCTGCACATGTTTACAGGAAATGTTTGTTTAGATATTTCTGTTAATGTCTGCAGAGACTGTAAATCAACAGGTCTGCAACATTCTATGTGGTTGTATTTGTACGTGCTATTTACCTCGAAACACCTGCAGTGAGAAAGACCGATGGTGTGTGTGTGTGTGTGTGTGAAAGAGATGTCAACTGAGGCCTTTGCAACTGGACCATAACCAGGACATGAACCCGAGGGCTACCTGCCTCGGGCCACCACTGACACTCAAACTACTGATCACACCATTGGGAATATCCAGCCAACACCAGCGTTTGAGCCAAGACTATTTATAGCTGACCGCAGCTTTTCCAGAGCCTCTCCATCCGCTCCCCGTGTAAACTCCTGTGACTTTGAATGTACGTACGTGCTCACGCTAGTGCTTTAAAAAGGTGGAAACAACTGACAACTGACTCTATGATAATGATGATCGTTAGTGTGCAGATGTGCAGCAATGATCGGGCCGGGTGCACAGTTAAGTGACACATTTTTTGTTGTAAATGAACTGGGAACGTGATATGATAATTTAATTTCAGATCGATGCATACAGTAGACTCATGTAATTGATACTTGATCCAGAATTTGAGGCTATCCAATACTGGTATCGTTATTGGAACAACTCTCCTTGTATTCTTTTTCTTTTTGTTGCTCATGTTGTTGGTAAGTGACCCAAATTGGTAGACGAATTATACGACTTATTTATTAAGGAGGATGTAAGTGAATGTAAAAGGGATAAATGCTAAACAATTGTATGGCGGCTTTCTCGATACAACACAATTGAAAGTGAACATTAGTTGAACACAAACGTGATTCGTATGAAGAATCGTTGGCGCCATTGGGATCAGCTAAAGGGGATCCTTTTCAATAAATACTTTTTGATTTTTTGAACGGCATTATTAATCGTGTGGTAGCTCTTTCCCCTTAACCCTGTGCTTAACCAGAGGTGTCGTATTTGTTGAAATGTGACTGTTACCGGATATTTTCTGCTGAAAATATTTTGCAAAGTTTACAAAATTACACACACACACACACACACACACAATAGTAAAAAGTGGAGGTTACACATCTGCAACAGAGTTTGGGCTCCGTGCTCATTTCTCCAACTTGTATGTCCCTCTGCTGCTCTCCTTTCTCCTCCTGCGACTCTTTCTTGTTCTTTCCAACTTGACTTTGTGTGTCTCCACCTGCAGCTTCAGAGGGTTGTCACAGAAAGTAGATTCTGTATCTACTGGAACAACAATGTAGAGCTTGGCTGCATGTTTTTCTCGTAGATAGGAAATTCAACGGCGCCATCTAAAATGGCAAAAGCTTAGATTCACAGTGCAGTCGGCTGAGTGGATTATTGAGTGGATTAAAACGCTGCATTTTTTTTTTTCAACTCTCCACACAGGAAAATGGAATAAAAGTTATAGATGTAATTAAAGATTTTTGCTCCAGTCAATCAAGTACAGTTTGTTGTAGGATTTGTCAAAGTGCAACATTAAAAAGCAAATTGGTTCTGTTTGAATGAAAGTAGCATTTATCAAGCTTTACACTAAAGCTGTATGTCTGAGACGAGCAATCAGTTGATGAATTATGTCTTACATCAAAAGACAGTTTTAAACATGCCACATTGACCACGATAACACGACACCTCTTTGAAAGGATATAACAGGTACTGGTATAACTACTGAAATGTGTTCGCTCTCTTTCTGCCCTTTGTGTTGTGTTTGGCACACAAGCCGGAGAGATGGAGCATTTTAATAGTGCAGTCGGTGCCCTGGCTCGCTGTGATACAGAGCAACTTTTAACATTCATAAATCTGTTCAGAACCCCTTCATCTTTTGAAGTGGTTTCCTGAAGGCAAAACAACACGGTGGAAAAACAATACGACTAACAACCAACAGCTGACAAGCAGAGGCAGCACCTCGGCTGTGCACTGGCCACAACTCTTGTGTTACAGGGGGAAAACAAATGGTTGGGAGAAGATTTGGCTCATATACGAAAAGAAACAGGGGATTTTCTCTTTTCTTTTCTTTTTTCTTCAAGAGAGGAAACACGCAGAGGCTAGATTAGGTTAATACGGGCAGAAGATGAGGAGAATAATTTCCGGAACAAATTGGGATTGCTGGGGAGAGCAGAGACTCCCAAATCTGATTTACATGAAGAATTCTGTGACTGTGATATAAATGTCCCCCAGTTTCCTTGAAGAGAACGAAGCAAATGAAACACCATCTGTACTGCATCATAAGGATTTTGAGGAGCAAAGTAATGCAGATAGTAAGACATGAAAAGTAGGTGTGCTGAAACGGTTAGTTGAATAGCAAAATAAATGTAGTGGACTATTTTGATCACTGAGTACACATTTTCTGATTCCAGCTCGTCAGATGTACGGAAGAGGGAGAGAAAACATTCTGGTGATTCACTTTCTTCTCCGAGTCGTATCTAAATTGTCCTGTTTATGACATTAGAGCAGTTGAAAAACAAGGTTCTAAGAAAATATCCTGATAAACACAAGATCGAAATCTCGCTTGCTTCTCAAGGCGACCATACAGTATGCCACTTTTCGTTGTTTTATGTGGTTTTGATTTGAATATTACAAAACAAGCAATCTGAAGACGTAACAGATCAATTAATAATGAAATCAATTGTTATTTGTAGCCAACAAGTGCCAACGAGTTCAAAGGTTTTAATGAGAGAGTGTAATATCTTATTGGCATTACTTTGTATCTGTATAAATAACCTGAATTGAAAAAGGCCGGTCATATAGTATTATATAGAGTATTATTTGAAATGGAACGGTATGTTGAAATATCATGAGAGCAATTTCAAAGTTGAGACATGAGCTGCAGAGGAAGTCACTGTCTATGTTAGGCAACATTTACAGTAAGCCAGCTTTAGCAACATATTTACAAGTTCAATCACACGTCGCAGGAATAGAGCGAGAGAGGGAGAGAGAGATAGAGAGAGAGAGAGAAAGAGAGAGGGGAAATGGCAGCAAACACAGGGTGGAAAGAGTGAGAGCGGTAGAGTAAGAGAGAGAGAGATCGAGAGATAGAGGGAGAGAGTTAGTTGAGAGTTGATATGCTGACTACAGGCAGTTGATTTGGTTTCAGAGCATTGTTACGGTGCTTTGAATTAATGCCTCCCAAAGAGTCCAATTGTGATTCTTAGGCTGTGCTGACAGAAAATTTGACAGCCCAGGGTGAGCTGCTGATCTCAGCTGAATCCTCTGTGTGAGTGTGTGTGCGTGGGTGTGTGTGTGCGCGTGTGTGTGTGTGTGTGTGTGCCTGAGTGTGCCTGAGTGTGAATTTATATGGTTGATACACATCCATACACCTACACATGTTCAGATATGTGTGGCTGTGCAAAACAGTCAAAACCCACACAAATATGCGCACAGACACACACAGTCACACACATTGGACACACAAAAGACAGAGTGGACAGCATGTGATAGCGAGACTAAAATGAAGCAACACATAAATCAAATCTTAAATGACTATTAACTAAGCGCTAACACGCGCAGGGATGCAGAAAAACCTTCATATGCAGCTCAATTGAGAACATTCATTTAATCAAGATGGAACTGTTTGACCAAAGCTTATTTTTTTTCTTCTTTTCTTTTCAATATTTAAAAAAACATAGACAAGCCCAATGCATCATTACAGTGATGGTGAGAAATGATGCTCTATCAAAAATAAATATGCTGCACAGTGCTGGTCAAGTTTGACAGCAACACGCATCATAAAACATCATTTGTGAAAATGTCCTCCACAAACCTGCAGATGTGGCAAATATAATAAATGTAAGTCTTGTGATACTGAAACTACTTTTAGCAATTACACTAAAACTGTGATGCAAGGAGACGGATTGTAGCCTAAGCAATACAGACATAAAAACAATGTCTTTAAAATATTAGAAATTACAGAATTAATTGGCAAAGCCTTAGACTGTGCACAAGCCTCTGCACATATACATGTAGTATATGTAGTGTAGTTCATTTATTTGACATCTCATTATTCGGCTTCATTCTGCAGAAGCTGGTAATGATGCATTTGTATGCAAATAGATTTTCAAATGTGTTTTCTTATCATCCTTTCAAGGAAACATGTGCTGCTTTTCTCTGTTCAACATCACTATAAATACAATTAGTCGTTGTATACTGGTGGTTGAAACAAACAAAAAACTGGAATATCATCTTGTGTTTCACAATTTTCTTACATTTTATAGGAAAAAAAATTATTCGATTGATAAAGAAAAAAGTCAACACCTGAATCGATAACAACAAATAATTGGTACTTGACGTGATGTGTTGTTTTAATGGTCAACTGACAATTTACTTGTGACTTGACTTAGATTAGCAGTCATTTTACCGCATTTAGGTTTAGGCAATAAACATCATAGTTGGTCTTAAAATAGGTATGTAAATGAAGCACAGCATAAACAATGTATCATAAATACGAAGAACATAACATACATTCTTAATAACTCTGTAACACTTTTGGGACACGAACCCCGGCCTCCTGGTTGAAGGTCCTGTGTTTGTGTTTATGAATGTGATTACATCAGTTTCTTCACGTCCTAAATCATGAAAAACATATGTTCTACGGATCCTTTTCTGGGAAAGCTCAGAAGCCACTACTTCATTAATATTAACTGGATAAGGAAAAAGCAGGAGGCAGGAGACTCGCAGCCAACTGAAGAGAATAATTGTGGTGCGGGGTTGATTTTGTGGATGGATACTCATCTTCCAGCCCTCTCTCTCTCTCCAGCCTCCGTCTTCACCCCTGCTATGCATTTCCAGCACCTCTCTCTGCCTTCCTCTCTCTCTCTCTCTCTCTCTCTCCCGGCCTTTACATCTTTCTCTCCATCTTGAGTGCTGTGCCTCACCCTAATTAGAAATCCCCCCTCCGACCAACTGAAATTGAATTGCCCATCATTTGCATAATGATAGCTCACCGGGCTGACGGACGATTTACCATGAGATGAAATGTAGCAATCACTTAAGAGAGTGACCATGAGGGAGTGCGGGTAACCGGGGAGAAGGAGAGACGGAAATTGTGAGGACGAAATGGGATCACAAAGTGAGATAGAGGTACAGAAGCACGGGAGAGAAAGACAGAGAGAAATCCGACAGGTATTTGGGTTATTGTCTCATCCAGCGATATAGCTGGAGGGAAGGCTGTGTTCTCAATATGACAGCAACTGGCCACAACAAGGACACATAAGGACGCTTATGTAACACTGTTCCCCTCGTCAATGGAAGCACTTCTGTCTTTCAACTCTAATTGTCACAGAGCATGTTTCATACAGAGCTACTATTCTTTCACAGCGCTACAGAAATCCTGTATCCCCAAAAATCCTAAAAGATACCCTGATCTCTACCCTCACACTTTTGTATTATTCCCTGCAGCACAGCTGAGACACAGCTTTATTTCAAAGTACCGGTAGCTTCTTTTCAAAATGCAATCAACAACCAGAAGTCTGTCAAGCTAGGTTAACAGCTCTGTAGCGAGTTGGTTTAAGGAACATTTTCCATTGAGAATCAACTGCTCATAAGATCTACGTGGCTTTTTAATTTTCCTACTAATTTCCGAATGATGAAAAGTTGATCATTAGGATCCAGGGTTATTTTTGTTTACTCTCACAACAGGAAATAAATACTTCAAAACAACTAATGAATGTCGGTGACCTCTATTGTTGGTGAAGATGTTCAGCTGCCGTGCACTGAAGATGTTCAGCTGCCGACTTTGTGGTCACTCAGACTGTCAACTGCGTAGCTGTCAGTGAACGCCCCATGAGTTCCTCAACCTCCACACTGTGTACAAATTACTGTAATCAACGGTATTATAATCATCTCGTTGTCTCGCCTTCTTCGGGGGCATCGATATCACATTTCGTCAAGCCGCAAAATTTGATTTGTAAAAATCCCGATGGATCTTGTCTCGGTGAGGTCACGTAACTGCGGGCAAATCAAATCGTGCCGCTGGATGAGTGTGACAGTCTAACGTCCTAACACACGAGACAAAACGTGCCACTGCGGGTCCTTTCGTTTATCGAAATTGTTTATTCATGAGTGCGAGTGGGCTGAGGCAAGTGCGTAGAGGTCATATTTGTTTCGAATAGTCGGAGTGATATGTTGTGCTCTCAGGTGGGAAGCTCTGCCCAGAGTCTGATAAGGCCACTGTTTATTGTCTAACTTCCACTCTTTAACCTGAGGAACCTCACACACACACGGTACTTTCCACTCAGCCATTACCTCAACGTGCGTGCGTGCGTTTTGCGAGAGAGAGAGAGTCCTTGTGCGTGTGTGTGTGCGTGTGTGTGTGTGTATGTGTGTGTGTTTGTGTGTGATCTTTGGTTTCCATCACAAGTCTTGACCTAATTAAAAAGTCCTGTCGATGCTCAATCAGTGACAGATCAACAGAGAGCACCCAGAAGTGCCCGCACTAAGACGCACAGCAGTGCGCACACATCAGTCAGTGCTCGAATCATTTATTCAATTCTTCAATCTCCTTTTCTTCTGTCCATCTCTTCATAAATGATCAGTGATCACATGTCGCATGTTAAAGTCGGCTGGCCCAGACAGGAGGGAGTTAAGTCCCTTATCTCTCCTCCCCAGAAGAAATTCCTACTAGAGGCCTCGCTCTGCTGGTTTCCTGCCTTCTTGCCCAATGCCCTATTTTTACTCATCGGCTCTAGAATACCAGGGGCAGCTTTTTCCTTGTCACTAACATATTTCCTGCCATTCTCACTTTGACATTTCTCCCCACTGCACGCTTCGCTCAAATCGTTCCCCCTCTTTATGGGTCATAACCTTTCAGTCGGAGCCATTCATATTCAAATGTACCGGCCAATGCCGGAGCCGCTGCGAGCTCACCCATCATTTCGGTTGGGCTTTTTTTTTTCTTCTTTCAATTCTTTTGATGTTCAAAGGTATTTTTAACGTCAGCTTTCACGAGTTGATCATTTGAGATGTTTCTGAGTGCTCCCAGAAACTACCAGGTCCACTCTGTGCTTCGCTGTCGGGTTAACTGACTGTAGTGTAAAACGGCTCCTCCACAGAACCATAAGCAGTTTGGTGTTTCAGGGTCCAAATTAAAAGAATATTCAGCATAGATGGGTCTCTTTCTTTATTCCTATTTCTGTTAACTGAACTGAAAATGATTCACACGAAAGTCAAACAGAATGTTCAATTGTTCGCACAATTTGTGTACGAGAAAATATACATTTAGGATACTGCAACTATTGTACATACTGTATATTATACGAGAAGATAAAGCCATTTTGGACATATCAGTGGAAACAACCTCCGAGGGTCTTTGTGGACGTTTCCATGTTAGGCCACTGTAGCTTTACTGTCGCTACGTTACTGTAGCTAGCAGCGATTACCGCCAGATGTTACTTTTTGTTTGTGTTAACACCAGAGGAGTTATCGTGTCGCGCAGAATGAACACCGAGTCAAACAGGACTTTCACTTTGGGGACCGGTGTTTGTGTCCCGTGTGAAACAGAAAGTTGAATAAAGTGCCAACAATATCAGACAAACAAATGTACACCCTCTAATGTAAGGAGTGGCATCATTTAAATACAATTTTTTTTTTTTAATTCTTCAATGTCCTCTTTTTGGTAATTACAATTTTGAGGAAACAAGTACCCAATAGACAGATTACTGGTTTAAACAATACTAGGTGTAGTCTTTTAGAAGCTACAATATTGTACTTTGACAGCTGGAACCGTCCTGTCAAAGCTGCAAATCAAGATCTAGATGTTCTGGTTCTAAACTTTACTGCAGCATTTTACAACCAGCCGGATTGACAAGTTGAACTCAAATGTACTACTTCACTCACAAGGCTCGGGAGTCCGTGGTACAGAATGTGCAGTCAGAGAATTCAAAGCAAGAGGCCTGAGGAGGCCCGAGGAGAATGAATGAATGAGCCTGGGGAGACATGATATCAGTGACTGGCTCTTTCACTGCAGCTTTCTTAGTCAGAAAGGCTTAAATGCAGGCGGATTGATGCTAGTTAACTTTTTTTTTTTTAAACAAATGATAAATACAGAGAACACACTTCACTACTGTGTGTATTTCTCACCAAGGTCTGATCACTCAGACTATTAATGGTATGCAGGTCCCATTAGAGACCATCCCGCTGGTTACAGGTGAAAAAAAAAGCTCCATTGTCGACATTTTCATGGCTACTTTTCTTACAAAACGGTGACATTGACATTCCAATAAATCATTCATATTTTCAATGATACATGTAATGAGATTCATTCTGATGAGTGGGATATTGTGAACCAAAGGCGGATGACACTTGTGCTTTTTATTTATTTTATTTTTTTGTCCCTTCACCAGGGACATTTATGAATATCAATATTATTTCCCAGTAGGAGGTAAATGGTATTGAATGGTTGCCATGCTGCTGGAGAGGAGACTGCTCAGCTGACTAAAAAAGAGCCATTCTCCATTTTATCTCTCAATCAGTGTGCACGTGCGTGTGCGTGCGTGTGTGTGTGTGTGTGTGTGTGTGTGCGTGTGTGTGTGTGCCTGTGCTTGAATGCCGTCCTGCTGCTGTGAATATGCGCACATGGGTGCTTGTTTCTGACGAAGAGCAGAACGAGCTGGAGCTTGCTGCACCACTAGGCCATGTGAGGAAAAGTTCACATAATGCAGGCAAATACAGCCGGTCTTCAGCAGGATGGAAAGACTGTAATCAAACCATAAATCATAAATCACTGAACTACCATCCACCCGCCCTCCCTTTTTTTCTCTCTTCTTTTTTTGTTACTACCCTCCTCCTCGCATGTTACATTACATACAGCCATGCATATGAACTGCCATGGAGGAGGTGAATAGCAGATCAATGAAAAAAATACATTTCCCCCATATCAAAGGTTTTCGTCACAAGATGCTTGAAATCATATAGTGAGCGAAAAATCCAATACTTTTCCTTTTTCAGAGCAGTGAGTTTTTCTGGTGTTTTGGGAAGTGGTGTGTGTTAAAGCCATTTCTATACAGGAAATGCACACATGTGATTGCAGAGCTGACGACTCACAAACACACGCGGTCCACATTCGTCTGGCCATGACTTTCATAGTGAGCCACCTGGTGTGCTGTAATATCAGGAGAACAGTGGGGTCATTGTGAAGGAGCTGTGTGATATCAAGGAGAGTGACCCATTTAGAGCCCAGCCACAGAGCTGACAAGCCTCTGTTATGTCTAGGACATCTGGAGGGCCGGAGCCGCTCACTCTCCGCTGTACTCTCCACATGTGAGTCAATCCCCTTTTTTTTCAGAGAGGAAAAAGACATCTGACATGGTCACGGATATTTCACACACTCACCTATAGGCGGTGGGGCCGTAAAGTGGCGAGGATCTGTTACAGTACACAGAGAAATCTGGAAGGGGTCCAAACAATATCTGAGGCTGTTTTTTTTGTGATCTTGCCGGAGATTTTTTGAGGGCTGGAATAACGGTGCTATCTGCTGCTCGGCAGAAGTGTGCCTTGCAAAGATCAAGCGATCCAGGGGAAAAGTTCCATCTCATTATTCAAATGAGAATTACTTTTTCAGGAGCTGATTCAACCCAGTGATGTTCAAAAGGGGGCCTTGCATATTCTGCAAAATAACGATAGCAGGAGAAACGGACCGCTTGAAGTAGAAGTGAAGAGGAATTCAAAGAGATGAAATGTTAACATTCATGTATCATACACAATGCTGTCTATAACGACTGAGATTTGTCCAATGAAGCTGCAGTGTTGCGCATTATATAAACGAATACATGAATGCATAATGTGAGGCCAAAATGAGCCAAGGAAAGCACACTGAAAAAATCCCACAGGGGAAAGGGAATTATTCAAAATAGACGAGGACACAATTCATAATAATATTGGGAAGGGAAAGTTATTTCTCTCTTTATTTAAAATCCATGCTTTAAATGTAAAACCAGGCCCTACAGAGCTATTCAGTGGCTTACTTTAGCAGCAAGATAAGGCTTTTAAAGGATCTGTATTTTTTTTTACACTCAATTCAAAAGCCTCACTTTCAGATTATGGCGTGAGGTAAAAATTGCTGCGATGACATGTAAACAAACTGCAAGCAAGCCTAGTATGTGTGGTTCAAATGTAAATATGTGTGCGCACCACAGCTGGAACAATGCAACAGCAACCGCCCGATTATTCAATCGAAAAGAATCCCACTGTCATTTCACTTTCTGTTGCCCAAACAATAATTCTGTCTCATGAGGTAATTCATTTTTGGGTGGAGAGGCAATTGGCTGCAAAGATTGAATCATCGGCCCTTGTTTCATTTTCCATGTAATTAAATCAGCTTCTGAAAAACGATGTACGCTAGCGTACGATTTAGGGGAAATTAGCATTTTTAATCACAGTACATTACTTTAATAACTCAATAAATCTGTGGCAGCTGGAGCATCTGAGAATGTTGTCACAGCCACTTAGTTCTGCATTTGCAACTAATACAGGCTGATGAGAATCAGCCCGAGAGAGAAGAGGGAGAATAAAAAAAGAGAGGAGAGAAATCCAACAGAGTGAGACAGAGAGGACGAGAATCCAGGGAGACAGAAATAACAGCTTGGCAGGTGAGAAACAAGGGTGAATAGAATCAGGAAAGAAAGAAATATCACCACAGCCTCTGGCACCGAGAGGGGCTCAGCACTTGTCTCACCTCTTTCAGTTATTAACTGTTAAGCCCCAATTAGCTCATCCGTCACCTCGGTGGCGTACGCGAAACCTGCTTAGCCATCGTGCTGCTTTGTTGCCCGGGTTTGTTTGTGCGGCTTAGCAATAGTAGTTGGCAAATACACTAAACAAGCCCGAATGACTACAGCTGAATCTAATTTAATTGTAAAGGAGATGTCGAGAATGCGCACGGTGCACAACAAGCTGACGTACAAAGTCGTGACCCGGCAGAAAGAGCGCCGTCTCTTTTTAAAGCGAAGAGAAAAAGCTGAGATGTTATTGTAATGCGAGAAGTGTTGCTGAAAGGTCAGGCTCTGGTTCAGGGATTAACTCTTCGTGTCTACAAATTATTATTTTTTTGCAACACCGCTTCGCTCTCTAAGAGACACCTTTTTGTTCCGAACCCCAAAACTTTCACAGACGTCGGTCCTCTCTCGAAACTGATATGAATGAGCTGTGATTAAAATGGCCCCTAATTACAATTAGTGCGAAACTTAAAAATAGTGTGTTTGGTTCGCACACGAAAAGTACGAAATAGGAGGACGAGACAGGTGTATGGTTTGCGTCTCGTTTCCGACCGATAGGCCACTGGTTTCTTCCAAAGGGGTTTGGTTATCAATCCATCTGTTGATTACAATTCTATTTATTAATAAACTGAAGAAAAACCCACTTTGAATAGCTTGTTTTGTAGATCGTTAATTAACAATGATATAAAACTGAGAAAATAAGCAAGTCCCCTTATTTGAGAAGCTGAAACCAGGGAGTATTTGATACATTTTTGCTTGTTATAGTATGACTTCAATCAGAATTGTTGCCGCCGAGAAAATGACTTAACCCTCCACGCTCAATTAATTGACTTTGGAAGGCGCCGACAAACAGTGGGAGGAACACCATTGTTTGATGTTGCACTATGCGTTCACTCTGCCGTAATGAAAAGAACAGCGAGTGTGAGCAGGTGCATGAGCACGAATGAAAGTGAGGGCTGGCTGGTGTCCTGTCAGCACATGCGCGACCGGGAAAGAGAACGTGTCGATGCTGACGTGTGGTGCACGTACATCTATTCGTTTTCCCTTTTGTTTTCTGCAAGTTTACAGAATTTCTTATCAGGCCTCTTTCTCTGTCTGATAAAGCTCCATCTCTCTCCATCTTCTCTTTCCTTTGTGTCGAATGTTTGTTTTCGAGTTCCTCGCACATGTACAGGGGCTGTAATGGTAGAACCCTGCATCATTTTACAGCTGAACAGAGTATCCCTAAATCTGGCTTCTCACACACACGTCTACTCACATCTTTTTTCACATCAAAGTATCTGGCGAAGGCACACGCACGGAAGACAACATAACAACAACCCAAAATCCTACGACTTTACATTTCGACATAAGCAGGAGAGGCACATGAAAGCATTATGGCACACAATCAATGCCCTGAAGGTGTATTGGCATGCGGCGGTGCCCGTTCGCTCTATCTTTGCAGCTCCATTGAGGAGACTGAGGAGCCTTGTTTCCACTGATACGCAGCGTTTTGATTCACTTAGCAGGCTTTGTCGTGTGCATGTTGGATTAAAGCCTCTGCCTAAAAAATAAGGAAATCAAGCATTCTGCAGCACCCGCAAAACCCGCAAACAGCCATTAGCAGGGTAGTGGTAGACCCCGCTAATTAGCTCATCATCTCAACACCTCGCCTCCTTCGCTCCAGGGATCTGGTTTCAAAGTACACTTCCCTAAAGTGTCACGGTGTAATGAAAGCATTACAATGTTGGACATTCAAGTACATTTCCTCCAGCTCTCTGGGGACAAGAGGCGACACACAGGACTTGTAGTTTCCTCTATCGACTGTGTGACTAACACTAAAATAGCACACGGAGAGGCTAAGTTGATTTGACAGGACGCGTACAAGGAAAAGCTATTATAACGCCATGCCAGGCTGATTTTGTAAGAGCGGCTCGGCTGGGCCGCTCGATCCATTTGCAGATCAGGCAACAGTGGATCAGAGGCAGCCGTTTGTTTTTTTTCTTCTCTTCTTTTCTTAATACTCCACCACAAACTCACAACAACCTAACAGCTCGCATGCCTCTGAATTTGTTGGTTCCTCTTTTTTCCCTCTTTCTGTTTCTCTCACAATACAATTGTTGGGGCGTTTTCACACTGTTGTGACTTGTAAGAAATTGCTGCTATTATTCAAACCTTCAAAGGGCTGCAAATGAAACCCAGAAATTTATCTTGAATGCAAACTGTACAGTTTCCAAATATCTAACACAAATCTGAGAGCATTTTTTGTTTCCTTTTCTTGTGGTTCATATTCCTCTGAGGTCACACGAAGAAGAGGAAGATCACTTTGTACTTTGCGAGTGCCAAAACAACCTCAAATGTCAATTACTGTTGGTCTTTACGCAGCTAAAAGGAAGGAAGTGATACAAACGGTTTTTCCTCCACTGTCTTTTCATCTAGTCATTTTGGATGATAATTCATTTCTGTGTTAACGTGCACACTTTTTTTCTTTCAGTCTGACACATAGACTGTATATAAGAAGTGGGTGTCTTCACCGTAACATCACCCATTGGTGTGAGGACTGCGGTTTGGAGCCTTGAGTTCAGCTTTTTGACCATCGCCATCTTGATTTTTGTCCGTCACCATCTTTGGCGGTCTGCCGACCAGAATTAACACGAGAGAGTGGAGCTACGTACAACCAAACACTGAATAAAACATTTAACTTTCATGGGCTGAAAGCACACGGGGAAAGGGTTACAGTTAGGCATAGTGGCACTATAAACTCAACGATGTTGACTGAGGGTAATAAATCAAGTGAGAAGTCGGGTCACTTTCTCATGGACTTCACCACAATCAAGCTTCTTTTGGCAACAAGAAGAGTCGCCCCCTGATGGCTATTAGAAAGAATGCAAGTTTGAGGCACTTCCTCATTGGCTTCACCAGACGCCTGGTACTTTGTTCATCACTCTAAAAAGAAATGTAAAACAACAGCAGATTCCGACCTTTGTCTATACTTTGTGCCGCAGCCTCAGTACGTCGTACATCTTCTAACAATTCAGTTAGTCATTACTTTAAAGTCTGAAACACGTCTCAGTATGGATTGGTTACGTTGTGCTACTGAGGAGCCGCGGAAGGCTTAACACACACTATATGGTAAACAGCGGTCTTGTACAGTTTCATATGTAGACTGGGACCAACAACTGGGGGTTTACATGTGACTGTATATAAACATTATTACAAACTCTGTTTCTGCACCATGCCCTCGTGGTTTTTGATATGGCACAGCCAGTGAAATGGCAGAGAAGCCAATTTACAGTTTATAACTCAACCACACATCAATAAAAAAAAAATAGATTACTGTAAATCCATGGTTCAAAAGCTGCGTACCTTTTGAAATGTCAAAGGGGAAACCACAATGGATAACTCATCTCAAAACTCATTTGAACTGCACACTGTAAGCTGTATTACACATATTCAACAGCCTACTGTTTCCCTCCAGGTATTTTTTTTTCAGCAAAACACTATATACATTTTCATTTGAGTTGAGGAAAAAAAAAAGAAAAGGAATATACTTTTTTCACTGGCAAGCAGCCAAACCAATTTAATTGCATTCCAAATAGGCGCAATCTCCACATAGCAACCAGCCCGTGTTGTATTTCTCAAACTTCAACAACCTCCTTGACTTTCTCAGAGTAATTGAAATATTCCACTCTTCCACCCTCGTCATTATGCGGAGCGGCAGGAAGTACAACAAACCAAACCAAAAGGAACAGAGAGATCTGGCTCTCGCAATGAGCAGCTTTAGCCAATTTGTAACTTCATCAGCACATCTTGATACAGTTTCTGTGAAGTCAATTAAAAGAATATTAGGTGGTGTGTATCTAGAAAGAACTCACGCTTTTCTCCTGCCAAGAAGCTGGTGAATACCCATGACTGGTGTCAGCAGAATCCTGTCAAAGTCTGATGAGAGGTCACCGCTTTTCATTTTGGATTCATTCTTCTCGCCTCGAGCCATGAGCCATGTCCCAAAAACAATTCTTTTGATGTGAGAATATTCATTTGAAACGTGTCTGAATGCAATGCTTCTCCATCTGAAAGATATCAAACTTAGCAAACAGCTGTCTTCAGGTGGCAAGGGGTTAACGTTTCCGTACAAACAAAGCGGTAATTAGGAGCGCAACTCTGGATAACACAACAATTTGGAAATAAATAAATGTTTTCCTTTTTTTAAATGTTTGCGTCACCGTAACCACATCACTACAGAGATTATGAATACATTTTTTAATTAATTTTTCAGTGCTTGATAAAACATCAAAAGATCCTTGAAAAGAGCTTACTGCCAAATAATTTGAAGCGTCTCAGGATTTTTTTTTCTTTTTTACTGCAAAGACAAACTATAATCTCAGAGAGGTCCTCCCATCTACCCGGTGGGTAATTATGGGATGGCAGGCAAATAAATCATCCATCAAGAATAGCAGTAGTGTAGACTTCTGCGTATACTACAACCCAGAATGAGGTCCTGATCTGACCAAAGTACCAGGCATGGTATCAGTCACGGCGATGCTGTGTTTGCTTCAGGAAATCCTAATAACTGACTGTGATGTTCAAGGCCTACAGAAATTCCCAAAAAAGGTAATCTTCCCGTCTAGATGGGAGAAAAAAGAAAAAAAAGCTTGAATATGTGAGATCTTAGAAGCAATTACCCCGCTATGTATGTACACATACACATACCCATAGCTCTGTCTCTCTCTCGCTCTCATTTAGACCCTCTGACCACCTATAAAACTCCCCCCCCCCCCCTCTCTGAATCTGTCTGAGAGCCCAGCCACATGCCAGTGCCTTTGTGTCAAAGATTAAGTGAAACCAGGAGTGCCAGCAATGCTGTGTTTGCACTGTGAACACACTCGCGTTCAGCTGCACCAACACATCACATGTACAACACATCACACACCGATCATCGCACTGACAGACCTGAAGCATCTACTGTAGCTCCATAATCAATATACAGAGGGGATGAAAGACAAGTCCCAATTCTTGAAAATCTAAACTTAACTATAACGCCAACCTCACATTAAAGAAGCATTATTCTGGCTGCGTTTGGATGTTGGAAGAAGCGAGGTGACGGCAACACCAAAACAGATTCTGCACTGATCGTCAAAGAAGAAAAGAAATGCAATTACATCTACATTCAAGTACAGGGTGCAGTTCTTTTGTCAGATTAGGTGCTCTTATTTGACGCTGTTATCTTGGTTTAGCAAAAACTGACTATCAACACACAGCGAATGGAATTCCTGGAAAGTAAAGCAAAGCTACAATGAAAATATTATGAACAAAGCCCAAAAGTGCCAGAGGTGGTTTGCTAGACTGAGGCAAAAATGGGGCCTGGGGGGACTGTGGGTTTGTAGTGATAGGGAGGGGAGTCTCACACACACACACACACACACACACACACACACACACACACTTGGCTCTGAGAGGCACACAGACACAAACGGCACGTGGCAGGGGACCAATCCTTGGTGGCCTAACCAGCTAACTAACTTCCTGTACAATCCTGAGGTAACTTAATGAAACATGATAATTCGACATTAAACACATCACAAGAGAGCAGGGCTTGTTAAGCCAACGTGACAATTAGACAAGGAAGCATCGAGACGTTGTGAAACCAAGAAAGTCGGAAAAATAAAGCATAATGTCCACTCTAATTATATTTAAAAAGGAAATTCCCATCCAGAAATCTATTTTTTAAAAATGGGCATGTAATCTCACTCGCCGTTTACTGAATGTGTTGAACTGTAAATACTAAAACATTCGTAATATAAAGGACAGTAATCACTCCTAAAGTGGGTCAGGTTGTTGGGTCGGGTTTTTGCGGTCTGTGCGCTCACACATGTGAGCTTGTGTTTATTTATGCTCTGCGAGTGCAGACATGCTTCCATTTGCATTTGCATGTATGAATGTGTGTGTGTGTGTTTGTGTGTGTCTACCTGTGAGAGAGAGCATGTCTCTGAGAGAGTGTGTACTCAGTGGGTTCGTGGTCTCCGAGTGTGGGCCTGAACCAGCCATCTCCAGTTCTATTTGCACAGGACATGCCTCAGGAAGCTAAGACAACTGTTCATGTTTGCCCAAGTTGCGAACCCGTCTTAATACACCCGACAGCTGCATTCATGGACGGCGCAGACATTATGTTTATCTGTGTTTTTATACATTTATCCTATGGATCACGCCACCCTCGAGTCGAAATTCTCGGAGGAAACGCCGGTCAGGAGTGGAGCCGGGGGATTGAAACGCCAACAAATAAGCCGCATGTAATGGTTCATCTCTGAAAGGCACATTCCCTGAGCTTTTTATATAATATAAAATGCTATATCCTGTACCTGGATCAGCTGTTGGTCCGCCATTTAAGACAACACACATTCTATACAACAAGGATTGAGTCAACACTGTCCCTCCCAATCCATGTGATATCCAAGGTAGATTGTATCTTTCAAGTCTAAATGCGCAAAAATGACCCTCACCCCCCCTCTCCTTCACTTCTTCCTCTCCTTAATGTTTCATTTCCTGCTAATAGTCTAAACGTATAGCTTTTACTGGAAAACAAAATAAAAATTAAAGCACCAAAACATAGGCTGTAACACACTATTCCCAGAGAGACGGAAAATGAAAAAACTAATTGTTGGGTGAACTGTGAGATCTTTCTAGGGTGTGAAAGTCAGAGATGATGAGCTCCGTCTGTGCTTATGTGAAATGTTGATATGATTTACTCATACAATCGTTACGCTAATTTATGTACCAAAGCCTGCTTAACACAAATCTGCCAAGGCCAATAACTGCACTCATAATCTCCAGCATCTAGAGTCATCACTTGGTCTATTTGTTCACAAATGAAATGAAGCAATTATCCTAATGAAGAGCAGCTACTTGCTCTGGGAATGTATGACACGCACGAAAATGCTTTGTCTTTGTTGCATCCGTCTTGGCTGTGCTGATACCTGAACTATAAAACAATGGGAACACTGAAATAGTTTGTGTACAATAATTAAGGACACGCAGTTCTCAGCAGGGATGCTGAAACCGTTGCAAAAAACCACTGAGCTGCGCACTCCCTGACCTTATGTCAAAACCACATGCATGTGGATGATGCTAAATGTCAGCATCAACAACGCGTTTGGTTGTTGCCCTTGGTGAACCAAAGATATAAAGTTGCATAACAGAAGGTCAGAGCAGTTTCAGAGTCAATATTGACTTTGGTTTATTGTTATAATAAAAAAAAGCAGCCCCTACTATGCAACATCGTTGTGATTTATTGTCTTGCTGCTAAGTATGTTTACCGTACTTATCTCAATTGAAGCCTTATACACAGTGTTTTTTAGTCTATACTTTTCAGAAATATCAAGGCCACATTCTGTAGATATCAAAGGGAAACATTACTGAATGGCTTGTATTATATCCTATTTGTGAGTCGATAGAAATGAAATGAATCTGCTTTGAAATGATACTGTAGCACAGTGAACTAAACTCAGTTTCCCTTCTCATCAGCGGTGAGAGCGTAGAGCACAGAAATGGTTAAATAAATCACATGGAGCAGATGTCTCTGTCTCTCTCTCTCTCTCTCGCACTCTTACACACACACGCACACACACACACACACACACACACACATTCATTAGTGAAATCCATCAATCAGCATTTCATGCAGTTTGGGTTTGAACCACACCAAATGCACTAAAACAATAAACGTCTGTCTTTCAAGTCGCTATCTGGACTGGAACACATCTGGTGGCAAGGCTCGTTTTGGTTTCCACATCGTTGAATGACATTACAGACTCAAGGGCGAGCTGAAAAATAAAGTACCCCTAAAATCTCTCTCCATTTTCTCTCCATCTGCAGACCTTTCTCTCTCTCTCTCTCTCGCTCGCTCTCTTACACATACGCCCCAAATCTACTTCCCCCTCCCTGCACAAACCAGCTAACCTCTCAAATGCTATTCCTCCACCCCATCCCCCAACCAATCAAGAACTGAATATAAAACAGCACAAGGAAACTGGGTGGTGGGGGCAGACTGACAGGCTAGGCTATTGCTACTGGGGAACCAATGGCCTCCCGAGGTGAGGACAGTGTAAAGCGCCTCGGCACATTGGACTCCTTTACACGAGTCGAGGGGATGAAACACGCAGCCAGGAGTCAAGCCTGACTGGAGTATTTGGGTTTCAAGGGGCAGTGACGATAATTAGGGTTAATGTGATTTAATGAGGGGCACGAGTTCAGCCGGGTCCCGGGCTCCTTTTTGATTTGCCTTCAACGTCAAGATTGGAATTACTCTGACACCTTGTGTTTCGCAATACGTTACCGCCTGCCACGCACGTCACTAAAGCCTGAGAACGACTGCTATCAGTCTTATACCCTAAAAGCAGTGTCGTCATTTCTTCTAATAAAGCTACTTTCTGGCTGATCGATTGCAATGTGATAGAAGCATGAAAATTATGTGGATAGCAGTCGTATATTACAAAAGTATATTAGGGAGAGTTGTTTTTTTTTAAATGCACCGTCATGACTGAATTCTTGGCAGTTGATACCATCAATCACCGACTTAAATAGCCCGTTTCAATGGACCTATGTGATTAAGTAGCTAACCAGGCAGGATAAACTAGACTATCTATTTTCAGCCATACATGACTTATGACCCTCTTAACACCTCTAGTAGCTCTGAGTCATGTCTGGTCTCGATTATAAAGTACAGAAGAGCAAAGCAACCGGAGTGCTGCAGAGTCTGGTTGAGGCTTTGTTACCGTCACTGTCTCGACTGTAGGTTAAACTCAAGTCCACGGTGGTGAATTCCTGTACAGTATCCCGTCGCCTGCTCTCTAAACAGTCCAATGCTGTCCTCAAATACCCCATCAAATCCAATGTAGCTGCAAAATAGAAACTACAGTATCAATGAATGCGGGAGTGTTTCCTATGTTGTAATGTAGGTGAACAAAACATTGATTAGAAGTTATGTGTGCAACTCACCTACCCTCAATGTATCCATCTGATTCTATTGATAAATGTAGTCAACATAGTTCTGTATTTTCCCTTTTTTTGGTGTGTTTGAAACAAGTGATCAACAAAAATGTCATCATAAATAGTGCATTGTTCTCATACCGTAAGAGTCTGTGCACAGAAAACAATCCAAGCGCCACTACTCCAGAGAATAACACTGTAGCTACTTATCATTAACTCAAAGACACAATCAGCCCCAGGCGATCCGGCTTCCCTCCATAACCTTTTGACATTGCTGCTGGGAAGGTAAATGAGAGAAGAAGTTAGACACAGAGTGGGGGAGACAGAAAGACTTGATTATGTGTAGTGCCAGGAAGAGGTTAGACTTTTTTTTAAAAAGTAACTTCACTTAAGGTTGCTTTTTCTTTTTTTAATACAAAAAATAATGTTCATTCCACGACTGCTTTATGTAATCTATTATTTGCTCTGAGTTAACTGCCTGGAACTGCATTAGAACAATAAACTCGCCACTTTAAGTATTCCCAGTTCCAGGAGCAGCAGCTGCACACTGTGTTTCCCCCTGTGCATTAGAGCCATGCATGGGTTAACATTTTTCCCAATGAGAACGTTTGGGATATTGCAACTCGGACTGGCCAGTCAGCAGAATGTTATGAATGGGCACAATGAAAAACCCCAAGTCCACGCTGGCGAACCCAAGAATTCTTGCCTCCATGTAATTAACTTTTCTCTGTGTACAGAATGAGGTACTGCTGGAATAACTCTTTTTTTTTTCTTCCTTTTCTGTTTCTATTACAGTCATGTTTTGAAGAGAGGGAGAGAGAGAGAGAGAGAGAAAAGAAGAAAATCACTAAGAATTTAACATGGAAAATATTTTTCTCCTGTCCATACTTTGATGTATCCCATGACTAATACAGTGATTTGGATAGTGGGGGAAATGGAACGGACCACTTGAAAAGAGGCGGTATGTGCTCTGCAAAGACTGGCCTCATTGCTCTTCAGGGTGGACAAACGTCAGCTGCTTGTTACTTGCACTTATTTGAAGATGTACAACGAGGCATAACAAAGTGTAACGTGGGAAAAGCCTGGATCCATGTTTAAATCATGTTTTTTCTTGTTAAACGTGGTTCATGCATCTCGCCTGAAGGTATATTAGCAATTAGATATGGGCTGCACTCAAACACAGTAATGCTTTTAATGAGACATCACGTCTGCGAGCGCTGCACAAAACTGTGTATCAATGGAGTGTTCGCTCCGCACTGCGGTGAAAACCGCTGGGCAGCACATAAAAATAACATACGGTAACTTGGAACCGACGGCAACTTTGTAAAAGAATAACATCTGCAAACCATTGGATTATAAACCTACAGAATAACTACAGTATAATTACTTGAGAGCCTCTCTCTTGGGCACCGTGTTGTTAGAGTGAAGAGGGATGAGGAGAAAGTGGAACAGCTACAGTAATCTATCCAACTTCATTTCACAAGAGTGATTCTGCCGGGGGATATGCACAAGTCATAATGCATTTGACAAATAGTCTCTCGCTAAAACAGGCATTTGCAAAGAAGTGGCCTTCAGCGCTGGTATACACAGCTGAGTGTACACTGAACAAACAAGCCTCCCACTCAGTGAGGAAAGATACAGAGAGGCTTCAAAAAGATTAGGAGAAATCTTGGGTGAAAAGTAAAGATGACTCACGGTGATTGTGCAAGTGCAGGACAATACGAGTTGGATGGAGTTGAGAAGAGCAACGGTGCCGTGGGGGTCATAGTGAAAATACAAATCGACGCTCCTCTCATGTGTTGTTCTTTGCGTTGTTCTGAAATGTGGATGCACAGGTTGTTTTATCGAGGAATTTACAATGAAATGTGGAAAAGGCACAATGGCAGTTTTGTCTGACATAATCTGCTTATCATGTTTGAAAAAGGGAATTAAAGCCTGAAGTACATCAGGATTATGATTGTTATATACTGTATTTTAATGTGTAATTGCAGGCAAACCCATGTCTAAATTCAAAGGTCAAGTGCATTCATAGGTGTGTGGTAATGACGTATCCTGTCAATGTGATCCATATTCCTGGCAGGCATCAATCAATCAATCATCAGTCTGAATGTGGCTGATCACTTCGAACCAGTTTCAGCTTGCACATTCTTTACGTTCCTCAATTATGAACCCTTTCAGGTAGACAATGGCATGAATACACACACGTGCGCGCACACGCACACACACGCTCACGCACACACACACACACACACACACACACACACAGATAAAGTCAGTCTCACAAAGCCTGTATAGAAATAGATGTCTTTGAGTTTCCACCACTAGAGGAAGTGCTGGCTTTTATATGGACTGTCCCACTTTGTATTATGCTCACTTCCTGGTTAGTGTATCTAATACTGTTCACTAATACATAAACACACTAGTGAGTTTATATATATAAATATGTTTTTTTCAAGTGTAAACTTTAGGGAATCAACCTCTTCCAGGAGGCTGTTTATACCCTGAGAAACTGCTTCTTAATGCAAAGATCAATAACTTTAAATCCTTTTTTAAATTTCGTATTTAAATAATGGAACAAAAAAACACATTGAAACCACACTTGCTATGGCTATAACTATCTACATAATGACTGTGAAATACAAAACGATATCGTATTCCTTATCATCTTTGCAAGCTTCCCAGTTAACACCTGCTCACACAGTTGCTACTTGAGGCGGCTCAAGTCCCTAAAATAAAGGATGCGCTATTGCCAAAACGTCACATAAAGCTCCCGCATCATTATTCAACAGTTATGTGTAGTGGCGGCGGCACAGCACAGATAACATGTCACTTTACATCTTAGTCACAGCCGTTACTTTAGTAATGAAAATGTGATACGACTCTGTCCTTGAAACCCAAACCGGCCCAACAACCTCCACGCTCGCTGCATCATGATAACTAGTGCGGCTCATTGTGTTCACGCTACGACACCAGAAACATGGCCTTGGTCGGAGGGCCGGGCCTCGTTGTGATCTTAAATATACGGCCACAGAAGCTACAGTGCGTATGCCTCTGTGTGTGAACCACACTGTAACATTACCACAAGGAAAGAACAATTACAAAAATTCCTTCTATGTGAGAATATGTTGCCAGTGCTCACTTTTTGCTAGTGCCTACATTATATATGATTTAAGGGTACATATTAAGCTTGAATTCAGACTTCGGCTCGGTTTATGTTGGTGTGAAACGGTTGAAGTTGATGTTACAGTAGGTTAGGGGGGTTTGAGGAATGACTGTAGTCTCATGTATTGTCATCCAAACCGCTCTGCAAGTGAGTGCGAGTGTGAGAGAGTGTGTGCGTCTGCGTGTGTTGTTCATGTATACATTCAGGTGACTGTGTGTATGAACAGGGGAGATTAACAATTCAAACATTGCACTGTGCTATAATGTTTCACTTTGTCATCAGCAAATGTTAACTGCCTGCTGGCTTCCTTCCAGGTGCTAAGGCAAGCAAACCTATTTGAATGGCTGCGGGTATAATGCCTTCTTCTAGCTCCGCCAAATGTTGACACAAGTTGTACCCAGACCACATGGGTGGGGGGGGGGGGGGGGGGGGGGGGGAGCCTTGTGACTTGTAATCTATGACTATTTGGCAGTTTTGTAAATTTCTAATTTGCCTAAATGCAAAATCTTTATAATTAAAGCAAAGCGTCAGCACACATAAACACAACAGAACGAGGAGCAGTGAAAAAGGTGATCTCTTTACAGTAGGCCCCGTGACATTCAACAGAAATATCAAAAACTGCATAATTCAGGAAACTTGACAATATTTTGGTCTCAAATGACGACTGATGCTTTCCTCCAAATGAAAGCTTGTCGGTAACAATTATTTCACCGCACCTCTTCCCACTTCAATTTACCAATAAAAGTGCCTCGACCTTCCAGCTATACTGGATGCAATTGTGTGCGTAAAAACGCACGGTGATATAAACACAACGGCTGATAATTTCCGATATTTCATCCGTAAGAAATACAAACGACAACGGGTAATTTTATTTGTAGATTGCTAATAAATAATGAATTCCAAAAAGTTATTATGTGGACACTGATGAGATTGGATGTATGCGCAAAAAGGTGTGAACCATGCCTGCGCAACATGCGACTCCATATTCTTCATGGAAATACTTTTATCGAGCAATAAGACACAATCAGATGAATGAAAATGCAGACTGCTCAGTTACTATCTGCAGTATGTACACATTGAAGCATCACAAATAGCCCCGATCCATAACATGTTGTCACCATCCCATTTAGACACAATCTTGATCGCTGTTTATTGGAATAATTGTGCATTGACCCATGTCGGAACCTGCTTGGAGCAGATAAGATAGCGAGTTTCCGCAGTTTGGTCCGCAAGGTTTAAATTATACAGGGAATATTTTTCTTCTTCTTCTGGTTTACATTATTCAGAGGGGGGGGGGGGGGGGGGGGGGGGGGGGGGGGGGGGGGGGGGGGTTCGGGTTGTAAGCATTCAGCTCCAGTGCGCTGGAGAGAGTGGTGCGCTCCAACTCAGCCCACAGGGCAACGTATACCCGTATAGTTTATCCAGATGAACACATTAGCAATTTCTAATTAAAGGAAGCACGAGCTCAGAACAGGTGTCCGGTTGTGCTGCTCTGCAATCTGCACATCAGAAATAAAACAAAAGTTCAGTGGCAATCGCTGCTCGTGAGCTCATTGCAACCGAATGCATCCAGAGGGAACTGCAACGAGCAGCACGCGTCCGCAATGGTTCCTACACGTTGTATACATGGACAACCGTCTGCACGCAATGTTCCTGTGCGCGCGTGCATCATTACAACGAGGGCTGAGCATCTCACCGACATGTACGCTTGTAAAGTAGAGAGAATCCTCACCTTGTTGGAGTGGTAATAGTCCAAACCGGAGTCAGTCGGTAACGTACATGAACCCACGCTTGAAGGGGGAGCTGGATAAAATCTGACGTCCATCTCAGAGTCCGCAAGACTGACGGCATGAAAGCTTAGCTCCAAAAAACCTGAGCGACTTCTCTCTCACTCTCTCTCTCACTCTCTCTCTCCTGCACGCTCTCTCTCTCTCTCTCTCTCTCTCTCTCTCTCTCTCCTGCACGCTCTCTCTCTCTGTGTCTCTCTGTCTTTCTCTCACTCTCCTTTTTCTCGTGTATTAAGCCGAACAAAAAGTAGCAGAAGAAGAGGTTCGAGTGTCTCTCGTAGTTCACTCTTCACGCCCGTCCTACACTTTCTTCAGCACTATCTGGTGAGATGCTCTCATACAACATCCCTGTAAAGTTCACCGGGATAGAGGCAGAAAGGGGAGAGGGGAGCAGTCCGCCTCGGTAACCACAGGCAAACAAAAAACTCAAACGGTCACTGAAGTTGTTTGACAGCCGAGCCGAGCCGAGCCGAGCCGAGCTGCAGGTAAAGATGCAGAATGGACCTCATCGACTGGTTCTTCCCCTGCACACACAAAAAAAACGCCCCGTGCTCCGTTCCTGGTTTCCAGGCGCGCTGTAGCTTTGTCGTGTGGGAGCGCTCAGACACAGCCATGCGTTCCCGTCCACAGAGAGACTGCTAGGCAGCGACATCTACCGGCCACGGGAGGAACAGGCGGGGGAGGAGGTGTCGGCGGGGCTGTGAGGATTGGCAGGGCGGCAGTGGAGAATGAGTCCTCCCAAACTGGCCCCCTGTCAGCCGACGGGGAAGTCTTTGCATGGCAATGAAAACACGAGGTGTCTCTCTCAAGTTAATTGGATTCAGATGTAAAGATAAGGGAGCAAAAAGCTTTTGTCAAACTTGTTTTCTGTGATCTATCTCTGACAGCGTCACCTCTAATGGGTTCTGGTCCTCCCCTTTAAAACAGGTATAGCGCCTTTAATATCACACAAAGTTTATTCGTGACAGTGTCTCTTCAGTGTATGATCACTTAAAAATATGAATCGTTGTGTTTGAGTTACCTTAGAATGAGTCGTTTATAATGACATACTCTTCAGCAGGCCTTCAGTAGCCCAGATCATACAAACCCAAACACTGATTTTAGAAAGAACCATTTGCATGTTTTTTTTGTGTGTTTTTCTCATGGGCCACCGTAGTTCCCCTAGACGCTTGGTAAATGGGAGAAGTTTAAATTCTTTGCAATCTGCAATCTAACTTCTATATGCCAATACGTTCTACACACTGGCCCTTTAAGTAAAAGTAGGAAAGTGTATGCAAAATGCGTTTCAAGTATGAAAAGTAAAAGCCCTTAATGCAGAAACAGTCCCCTGTGTGTGTGTGTGTGTGTGTGTGTGTGTGTGTGTGTGTGTGTGTGTGTGTGTGTGTGTGTGTGTGTGTGTGTGTGTGTGTGTGTGTGTGTGTGTGTGTGATGGTACTCTATATTTATTCTGTTATCATATACAATATTATCACTCACTTTACTATCAAGGTTGAGCAATATTTGAATATTTACTATACTGCTGGTAATCTCAACACTTTTTATAAACTGATGTGTTTTCGACGTAAAATCTTAAACAAGTATCTGTAGCCATCAGATGAACATATACAATATTTATCTTTGAATTGTCATGGAGTTGTAATGTAAATTGAAGTTCAAGTGAAACCACCTCTGAATTGTTCTACAGGACTTGAGAAAATGCATTTAGTTACGTTCCACCACTGGTCTATACTTAATGTTACATAGGATAAAAATAAATCATACAACTAAGAACCACAAGTTTCCAATGATAAAAAATACAAACAAAAATATGTCAGGCTGAATTTTAAAGTGTGTACAAATGTAAAAATCTAAAACATGTCCATCGAATGTAATACCAGTTTGAATCTGTAACTCCTTGAGGCATATGAGTCATAGCTTCAGTGTTGTAAATATCAGATCAATAATATATCATGCCATGTTATACAATGTACATCTTTGTCACTAAAAGCTATTCAAGGAGGACAAAAAGGGTCCATGCTGCTAGAAGCCTTATTGGCTTTGCATGATTGGGGTCTTCTTATAATCCAGAAAAGAAAAATGACATTTTCCTTTTGTTTCTTTATAATGTCACTGAGTGGACTGTCAGGGATGTCTATTAAAAGACCTGGACCTTGAATGAGGGCCACAGTTGAGAGCCAGTGAAGAATAACGCTCCAGACTTTTATGGAAGAAAAGGCCAAATACACGTGCAGTTTGTGTTTTTTAAAAAAAAATAGTGTTGAACAGGAATGAAATGTGGCTTCCTGTTGGTGATAATCACAAAGCGACACAATAGGGGTTTAAAACACTAACCATGTTTTCATGAATGCAAGAATGTGTGTCTTGCTTTCCCTTTTTTTTAAAGCTGTAAACATGTTGTTACCACTTATGATGTGTAATTTCTTTTAATGCACGTCTCCTATCCGACCGGCGGTTGAATACGCACTGAGAGTAGATCGACTTCTCATGGTAGCTGAGATAATACGTATATATTGCTACCGTTTCCCCAGCTTTGACCCTTACATACACACAGCTGGACAAACGCAACGCATACTCACGCAGTGGTCGACACAACAGGATGTAAACACAGAACAATGTCCGAGTGGAGCTGCAAATAGGTGCAGAGAGGGAAAATAACAGCACTCACAGCCAAATGTGTATCACACTTTTCACAAGAATGGGGTGGAGTGGTGTTATGCGCTCACTCTTACATATAGGGAAGTATCATTAATGTGTGTATTTGGCTCTCTGTGCTTTTGCTGCATGTGTGGGAGTTTTTTCTTCTTCTTCTTCTTCTTCTTCTTCTTCTTCTTCTTCTTCTTCTTCTTCTTCTTCTTTCTTGTGTGTTGTTTGTGTTAACCAAGCTGCCATTGTCATCCCGGTGGGTGACTTGTTGGCCCCCCGCTCCGGACTGTGCCTATGTCTGTGTAGATATTACGCAGCATGTTGGCTCTGGCCCTGGGGTGTGAGCTTGTTTTAATATCGGGCACAGATGGGTCGCACCGTGGGCTCGCTGTGGCGGCCTGCCTTCAGCTGCCAGCTCAGGCTGTCCTGAATCCGAGCTCATAAGGTTAACTGTCACAAAGATGCCGATTTGTCCTCACTCTGTACCTCTGTGTCGCTTGTCTGTCTGATTCTCCTCTGGCCGTCTCTCACTTTCTCTCCCACTGTCACTTGTTCACTCAGTCGCCGCTACAGCAGAAGATACAGTACACAGGGGTGTCTGGCACGGGCCGCCTCATGGGAAAAGAATGTGTGTCGTGTTTTGTGTTGCAGCGCTGAGTAACACAGAGTGTTGGCCAGACAGAAAGGGAAGTATGCCACAGAGAATGTTTGATTTACAATTTCTTTTTTTTTTTTAAAAGGAGGGGGTGGAAGAAATTTGATAAATGGTGAGAAAAAACAAACAAAAATGAAGGAGGTGTAACAGGTTTATAAAAGGGGGCGGGGGGGGGGGGGATGACACAGGGAGAGAAAAGTCACATGCACTTTGTGTGCTAGAACAACTTCTTTCCAGCGTGGGATGCAAATCACATCGTCTAGCCGACCATCTTGAAATGGACGCATATACTCAGAGCAATTATCAAGAACAAACACTTTTTATTGCCTTGGTAAGAGCTCCTGTTCCACCAGGAAATGAGAAGAAAAATATAAAACAATATTTTCCATTAAGGGTCACGACCTGCCCGGTACTAAGATGATGTCAGCAGTACTGGTTTTATAACTTATTCTCAGTTTAAGGGATCTTATTTAAAAAAAAAGTTTAATTGCTAATATTACTTTTGTAGAAAGATAACTTCTAGACGTGGTTAATCTCAGTCCTCGAAAGATATCAGTTCTTCAAGCAAAGGAAATGTTTTGGAACGCTTCATGCTTTTACAGAAATGTCAGTTTTATTCAAAGTGGTATACAATTTAACTTTAAAACAGAAATATTTATGAAGAGTGACACAAGACAAAGCCAGAAACATTTCTTCCCTTTCTACTCTGCCACTTAGATTTTCTCCTCTTGCACTTAAGTGAGCTGTTAATTCTTCTTCCGCTTGGAAATGTGCACTTATCACCGCAGATGAGCAATAATCAACACCAAAGAAATAATTATTATATATATCACGCAGACACCAGCTGTGACAACCTTACAGTGGCATTAGAGAAGAATTCAAGGGATCACCAACGTTTTGGATTTATCCTCTGGGAACCATTAATATCTGTACAGGTTTCCATGGCAATCCATACTGTAGTTGTTGAGATAATTCTGTCTGGACCAAAGTAGATGCCATATCACAGCATTTGCATGACACAAAATTAATAGCCACTCGATGCACCCTCGATTGGAATTATAAAATGTTGTTTGTCTGACAGAAAGCAAATACTTGGAAAAAATAAACCTTTCAATCATAGTTTTTAACGTTTTAATACACAAGTCGGTCACATAACTGCGAGGCAATAGTTAAAGAGGTAGAACCTTTTTTAAAACCTCAAAGAAACAAATTCGAGAGGATCATTGTGAACCTACTCAAAAAATGACTTAGTCTCAAGTAAATAACATTCATTTAGTCATTTAGGCTATTCTAATACAGCACTCGTAGCTGTACCTAAAATGAATCCACTGTAATTCATAAATATTCCACGTAATCAATTTGTATGTAATTAACATATTCATGAACTAGGAAGTATAAAGGCCGCAAAAACCCAAACAGCTCGAGTGGGCGGGGAGGAGGATGCACCGAACAAAACCTGGCCTTTCCCTGTGAACGGTAATGAAGGATATTTTTTGATAAAAACACCCTTAACTGTGTTACATGGATGTAAAACGGCTCCAAATGATTAATAATTTAAAGAATGGGAAGTGGGAAAAGAGAGGCGTCAACAAATAACCTCCACACTGCGTATTTCAGAGGACTTACTGCACACTAATTCAGTGTTTCTTTAGTGACATCCTCCACCTCCACACGAGAGAATACACATTAGCCTATTCTCTCAACTGTAACAAATAAGAAGAGTTATGCAAGTGTTATTTAATGTCACTATAATAAGACCTTCAGTTCCCCGCTACTTATGGGAAGTGAAGCTGTCAAGGTGCAGTTTCGTCAGACACAGCAGGACTTTGGTTGTTGGTCATTTTGAGTAAAATATTAATGCTTATTCTTTTGTAAAACAGGTCAAAGCTTTCAGATTCAGAAATAACGGAAGTTTTGGAGGTCAAGGAGTTTCTTAATTAACATCATGGCAGTACGAGGTTATTTTTCAACATGGACGTTCTTTTCCTTTTTGACTAAATTGGAAGTCCTAAATGTTGCTACCTTTCCCTCTGATTTAATTTAGCACTGATGTAAATGTTGTAACAGCATTGCCTCAGTCGCCTGGAAGCAATTCCATATAAGGTTGTCCTGAAAGAAGCAAACAGCAAAGTGATGGTAAACAGGAAATAGTTCAATAGGTCCAATAAGCACAGAGATGATTCATTAATGACCCACATTTACACAGAAAACACAGAGTTGTTCACAGAATTGCATAGAAGCAGCAAATATGTAAACAATAAATAAATAAAAACCCATGGAAACAGATTATGTTGAAAAGACTCACCTTTGCTTTGCTTTGTGTCATTTGTGTTCTGCGGACCACTTTGTGACAAAGCAGCTCGGTAAATGACTTTGCCTTTGACTTTGCTTCTCATACAACGAATTGTCAATTTAAACTGAATTAAACTTGTACCCGGGTGCTTAATTTTTCCCTTTCACATTTCCACTCATCTCCTGCTGCCTAAATATGTTCAACGAAAAGCCATTTAGCTAAGTATGGCTGTGTTTCCTCCAGTCCCGCATCAAATGATCTCTATTATTTCATTTTAAAACTGCCATGACAATAAACAGAAGACACATACATGAATTAAAATAGGCCTCTTAGAAAGTCTGCAGACAAACAATGGGCATGATGACATGACAAGAGTTTGGTGTAATGCAATTCTGAGTTAACAAGTCACATAATGGCTCCAGACGCATCATCCAGACCCTCTAGACGCAGCAAGTGGCTTCACATTGCCTAAAACTATCACACTGACCAAAGCCTTACAAAAGACCCCATTATTATCTGGGGAGATGTTAATGCTTTGTCCCGCTGACCTGCAGTAAATTTATATTTGCTCGCCTGTGAGATCACATTTCTGAATGTTCTTCCAGAGAGCACAACTGTACCGCGAGCAAAGACGTGTATACTGTACACAAAAACCTGGATCTAACTTTAGGAAAGCGCGGACATTGCAAATGACAAAATGTAAGACTGGGACACGTTTCCTGGCGGAGCATCAACCGAATTAAAATGTGCAAATAAACTCAAATGTGCGATAGTTCCAGAATGACAACGGTTATACAGCGAAGGACACTTTGCAGAATGTGCACTTCTCTTTCGCCAAGCACAGTTCACTTTTGTATTAAAGCGAGTGTGAATAAATTCTGTGTGAGGCCGTGGCAGGCTCGCCACAAAGGGCTGTTCAATGGTGAACCTTTGCTAACCTTTTCTAGCCACTGACCTTCAATAATGAGACTATGTTGTCTCTTGTTCCTTTGGACAATCAGCCATTGAAACAACTGCCATTCATGGAGTCCGCTCCACCCTCTGTGTGACCCTTTTCCATACTAGTAATTAGCTGCTGTTGCATTTCCACCAGATACAAACCCACCAATCACAATACTGACTATTCATATACAGAGAGGACACTTTATTGAATTATATATGATTTGCTGTACCATTTCCATGTCAAGTATGTTGACAATGGGTGGTTTCGGTGCATTAGAAACACAAATGATCCAAATCAATCGAATTATCTTTACAAGTTTTTACTTTTTATAACAGTTGTCAGCGGCGCGGGGGAAACAAAATGTTAATCTACGTCCATCTGACTGATGCAAAACAATTAGAAAATGTACATTTTTATTTCGCCTTTGGATTTGTTCCTCAAAAATGCAATTTCAACTCATATTTTCACAGACCCATCATCCCCTCATCCTCCCATTCCACTCCTGAATAAACCCTCCTCTTCATCATCCTCTCATTGCCCAACCTTCTACTTATGTAGCACATGAGAAATGAGAGGGGGATGGGAGGCAAGATGAATGAAACGAGGAGTGTGGAATGAAAGGGAGGGGGGGGGGGGGGAGAGAGAAGAGAGCAAGATTGGGAAAAATGCCCTTTGACTGGATTTAAAAGTCTGTGGCATTTCATTTTCAGAGAGAGGGGAGCTTCATCTCCTTCAGATCCTTTAAGGGCCAACCTAATTGATTAATGTTTCCATCTCATTGAGAAGAGGAGGGGGACCATTTGAAGCTTAACTGGAGCCTTTCACATTCCCAAGTCTTAAAACAGAACCACCACAGAGAGAGAGAGAGAGAGAGAGAGAGAGAGAGAGAGAGAGATGATGACAGAATGAAAGACAAAGTGATGAAACAAAAGTCTAAAATTCTCGTAGATGAGTGAAATATGCTGAAGGTCGAAATTGTTTCAATAAAAAAACTCAGCATGGAGGAATGGCGATGTGTCTTACCCACTTCTATAAGATCTCTCTGTAATGAAATAATGTACATGGTTTTAGCAATGAGGTATTCGGTTTTCAAAGAGGCTGTTTAGGTTTCTGCACCTGTCACAAGGAGCCAGCAGCGGGCACTTTATGTGATTGGGAAATCTAATGCAAGAAAAATGCATTGAGGAGTCTGAGGGGGCGGGGAGAGAACACGCTAGTGACATTAAATCTGTGGTCAAAAGGGAAAATATATATGTATATCTGGATGATTGAGTGCTTTGAACAGGTGGTTCTTTCCCAAAGTAACAAAGTGTTTTATTGTTCAATTCATGACACGTAATACGTACGGTCTTACCCTAATTTCAAGCCTTGAATGCCCTAAACCTTCGGTCACAAGCACACAAAGCTGACCATGGCGGAATACAAGTAACGGAAATTAATGAGAGGAGAAACTCACGACGTTATAGCTCTGCGTGCTCAGGTGCAAGCTAATCAGCCTGGCGTGATTAGAAATCTCAAAAATCACTTACTGAAAACGCACGATGATTACTTGCCCTTTGCATGTTGTTGACAGCAACATGGAAATATTTATATATCGGAGAGACTGTGGGCTTTTCCAATTGCACAACAAAACCAGTGGAGAGAAGCCAAAACAGTGATGACCTTTACCCAACATGGTATACTAAATATGAAAGGTCAGCTTGCATGTTGGGGGAGGGTGGCCCTGAAGTCTATAGCACATAGCAGCAACAGACAAAATACTGTAATATCTATCAGGCAGATCCCCATGCTGCCTTCAGAGGTCATTTGAATGTGAAGGGTGTTGAGGCAAGAGGGAAGAAAAGATACATGGTTCAATCTCTCTTCTGTATCCTCCTGCTGCTCTTGAATTTGAGACGCGCTGCTCCGCACTATATTGGCTGTTTTTATAAACCTTATTAATCTTGAAGCTCCCAAAGCTGATGTTAACATTGGCTCTACTTCCTGAGTCAAACATATTGTACTTTAAAAATAATTGGTGGTTGTTTGTTAACTAAAAATGTGGAAACTCCTCAATAACAGCCAGCAAATTATGTATTTTCCCTATAATTAATAATCCAAATATCCTCCGAAACCGGAGACGGTTATTTAGATGCCAATCACTCAGCTCACTGCAGAAAGCATTCACTAACAAAAACAACATAATGACCTCCCATGCATTTAGTTGTTTTTCAAGTAATTTGCAGCTTTCTCAATATTTGATGTTAATGCCATATCTTTGAGTGAAAATATTCCTTTTTGGCTACGGTCTCATATTTCTATATTTCATATTTTCTAATATAATGGAGAGGAGATATGCATTTATGTCTTCTGGAAAAAAATAAAAAGATGAACATTTGTGTTTTTGATAAGATTGATTTTGAATTAAATTTGATCTAAAAAATAGTATACATTGGATTATGTTTGGGCTAGGTTAAAACATTGCTGTCATAACAAGGATCTGATGCAAACATGTTAAGTTAAATCAAACATGTGCCTGTTTAAAAAGAGAGAAACTGTTTTGAGAAAGGGCGTGTTTGTACAGATACTCACACACTGCGACCATTCAAATACAAAGTGTTCATCCACCATTTAAAACATTGTGAAACAAGTATCTATATGACCATATATACTGACTTATATATGTAAAATGAATAATCTGTGATTAACATAATGTCCAGGCTGTGTTTTTAAGAACAACAGTGTTCATGCCTGGCATCCATTATTTACTGTACATCCTGCTGGGGTGTTTTCATTGGTCCAGTTCATGTGATGCATGATCTGAACCAGATACCTTGTAAATACACCGTAGTCATAAGACAAGAATTTTCTGAACAAGCCAATAAACAACTGACTGGTCCGCAATGGATCCTATGGGATAGTGATGAATACAAATAAAAAGATCATTCCAGTGCATGCATCCACTCACCTCCCACAAGTCTCTACAAGAAATGCTTCATGAAATATAGACTTGTTTTAAAGTACTATTATTTGTTTGTTATTTTCCATATGTATCTATTATTGCACTGTTTGTGGTTTTTATTATATTTGTATATTGTTATTCTACGTCCATGTTTATTGTTATGCACTTTTCATCGAGTCAAATTCCTCGTATGTTCAATGTACTTGGTTAATAAACCATTCTGATTCTGATTCTGATTCTGATCTGATTCTGATACCGATACCGATTCTGATTCTGATTCTGTTTCTGATCTGATTCTGATGCCGATTCTGATTCTGATTCTGAAAGGGGCGGGGCTAAAGTGTAGGTCGACAGGGCAAACTATCACTAATGAAAAAAGGAACTATACTGACTGCAACGATGTCTCTCACAAGAGTCACTAAACGGTTCCTTGGTTTTGCTATGGAAATTGAATCCGTTTTGAAGTTATGCGCCTTTTTCTTATAGGACACTGCCACTGCCACTCATTAGCAAAACACACCTTGAGATCCGCCCATTTGACCTCTATGCCTCCTTTTGTGGACCGAGTGTACTAGGCAAAGCTAAGTGTCTTATGTCTTCCAAATTTAAGAATATTTTTTGTTGACGTGTAGAAACTGGGACTGGCCTTGTTTCCTGTATAATTGGTCTAGAAATGCTGACAGAGGAGGATGCTGAGTTCTTGAGTTGGTACACTAACTCTGGTTATTGTTTCATAGTTTCCACCTCCACAAATGGCAGCATACAGGAAGCGAAGAGCTCAGAGACGTTTTGACTTCCTATATGTGTTGCTCACACGTTTGACTTTCATAAAATATGGGATTTTACATTGATTTCAAGAAAACAATTAATAGACAGTTGAAAGAGTATACCGTAATGCATGTGATGTCTGTTTTGATGGTGAACAAATCCAACACTAAACAAACTCCATCATTATCAAAAATACTCACTCACTGGCCGTAGATCTATCAATATCACTGAATATCAAAGCACCAAAATATCATTTGAAATGTAGCATGCACTGTTGTTCAAAAGGGCTTGGTAAGTTGCTTTCATAAGCGGACTGGCCATCTGGAGAGCCCGGCGTTTTCTCGGTGGCTAGCCGACCTGTGGGGCAGGCAGAGAGCCAAACAAGGCTGATACAAAAATATTTTAAAATCCTGGTCTGACAGCTCGAGTGACAGCGGAGGGGCTGAAATATGAGGAGAAAAAGATCAAATGAGACCCAATTAAATAGCACAAAATGGTTTGTTTATATGTTAGCCAATAGAACAACTAGTGCAACAAGTGTAAGTTCTGCTAACAACAATTTCCTGTTAAGTGTATAATGTTACCATTTATTACAATTATTGCATTGTTTGCCACACATAGCTTTCCGGCAATCAGGTGAATATGACCAGAACACAAGGTCATGCAATAATAATAAAAAGAAAATAGACATCACGTAAATTAAAAAGAAATAAGCACTATCACTTAAAATGCTTTTCTATGTTTTACTGTATGTCCATATTCTATATTGTATTTATTTTCTAGGTATTCATAGGTACATTTATACCCTGTACATTTATAAAAATCTATTTACATTCATAAGCCTCTTTATCCTAAATTTATTTGATTTAATTTTAATATAAGGATATATGTATTGATAATATTATAAATCTTAAGGTTGCATTAGTAATTTCTTTGGCCAACTGGGAGCAGACTACTCCACATTAACATGAGAGACAATCACCCCTGACATACTCATTAAGTTGTTATGGCTGTTACTCTTGCCTCAATTTTGTTTTATTTATGTTTTCTTTTTCATTAAAAGTTCTCCTCAAGCTGTATTCACTCTAAAACAGCAAAAATTTGCTTTGTGCCTCTAACTTGTGCTATTTTACCAGGAAGCTCACTAAATGTTGACCATCTCGGCAATTACAGCAGAATAGAAAGAGCAACAAAACCTCTCCTTATTCTGACTCGGGAGTGTTCACCCATTATTCTATAATGGTCACCCTTCTGCTGGCCTCTTAGTGACATCATTTAATTAGCCTTATTACGAAGGTAGAGCTTTTTTTTTTAGCAAACAACGAGTGTGTAGCTCATTCCTAATTAGCTGAATCAATTGTATGAGTACTAATATTGGGTTTTAGATATGACATGTTGCCATAGTTTACGCTTCTGTAGTTCTTTTACCGAGCGGGAAATATCTTTGCTGTCACTAATCCCTGAAAACTGGAATTACAACTCGGAGGGTGATGTAATGATGTTTTCTTGGCGTGAGCAGTGTGACGTGACCGTGGCATTACTCCCTCTTAGCCACACCTCCTAGGTCTTATCCCTTCACATATTCTTTTCTCCGTCTTTTTGTCCATTAACTCACATTAACGTTAATAGGTCTTGCAGGTTGACTTTATCTCAACCTCATTCCTCTCACTTACCAACATGGGAGGCAATCCCTAATTATCTTAATGAATCTTTACAAGTCCAATTAACTGTGTCTGTTCCCCACCAACACCAAACTCTATCTAGAATCATATGTTTGACTGATGTGTCTGGGTCCATAGTTCCCTCTCTGACCCCAGATGTAGTCCTGGCGAAAGAAATGTTCTATCTGTAAAGAAGTCCTTTATAAATCAAAATAGAGAGAGGTAAACAGTCCATCCAGCCGTACGCTTAGGTCTATGAATCTGAGTGAATGGCTTTGGGTTATGTAGTGCTGAGACAACAACAACTCATCCAAAAGCATTCAGGATGACAGGTTTATCTCAACTATATTTACTCCATGGGAGGGTGGGGTTTTTTGGAGACCGCATTTTTGACAAAATTATTTGGCAAAATCTTACAGACGTTTAATCCGTCCCTGGAGTTCTGTGAATGACAAACAAATGCCGTGCTCTACTGTTATCAAAGGGCTTTTCATTCCTTGTGTGGTGACTTGGAAAACATAGATTCTAAATGTCTGGAATAAAGAATATCTTTATTGCTTTTCTCTCTGCATTCCTCTTGTGACTGGCTGCATTTGCATTTAACACTGCACTGCATTACATGAATTGTGGTTTAAAAAAAAGAAGAAGGAGATCTATGGAGACACCATCCACTTGAGAAAAATTAATCTCATGCACGATAATCAAGAATATCTTTTCACAGACTCTCAAGCAATTTCCATCAGCACAAAAGATGTATCCTGGAGTTTTGATAAGTGGAAAAGAGAAGAGGATCTACAGATTTATACCATCTTGTATAGTTACATAAGCCACTCTGGGCTCATGACATACTTAAATAAGCAAAGGTTACATAACAGCTCTATAACTGCACTTTGCCATTGAGTAGCAAAGCAAATTAAGTAGGTGCACAGGAATTTACAAGTGAAGCAAAACATTGTACCAGATTCCTGCTTTTGTTCTCTGTGTGCATTAAGCCATGTTTTCACTTAAAAAATAAAGGTACAGCTGTAAAGTATTTCCTCCACTGCTGGTGACTCACAGGAAGGTAAAGGGAAAAGTGAAAAAAAAAAAAAGTCTGCACAAACACCGAGCACGCACATGCACGCAGAAACGCTGTGTGTTAGTGTGTGAGGGAGAAACAAAGACAGATGTGGCTGCCTGTGTTGTGTACCCATCTATTAAAAGAGAAAAGGGGTGTGGTTGTGAGAGCTGGAAGAAGTTATTTATCACTATTCTGTGTGACGGTGCCCTCTTATGAATTCAGAATAGCTGCCGTTTTGAGTAAAGCCTTTCATGGCGTCATTAATATTTGACGGAAAACATGGCTTTTTTTTTTATCAGACGAACATTTGCACCACTTCTTTTCTCTTCTCTTGATGTGTGCCTCGTGTCGCAGCGCATTACAGGCTTTTGCTTTTATCTCGCTTGGTTCTGTTTCTGAATCGGCCACACACCTACATGCATCCCATTCCTCCCCTCTGAGATCATGAATTCAAATGTATACTTGTGTAAAAAAGACAAAGCATTTAGTTCTCCCTATTTCATCTTAAAATTCCATCCGCCTCAGTCACCCTCCTCCGCAATCATAAATGTTTCCTTTACTGTACCTCTATTATCACAACATTTACCAGCACACCTCCATTACTTCAAACATCTGCATCGTTATCATTAATTCATGTCTGTCTTTTTGTTTATTCCCGCTCATGCTCGATGGACAAGGGAGTGGTATTGAAAACAGATGCAATCAAGTGAATAACAGCGTTACGGGATGGCGTTTCCTTGTGTTGTTAGAAGATGTAAACAACCTGTCCTGTTTACTGTGGTGTGTTCATGCTCCCTATAAAAAGTAATAAATAGATCCCAGACTGGTATTTGGATGAACACAGGACCTGTATGAACGGATGTTGGGCTTTTTCTTTAAATAGTTTTAGAGCTGAAATTATTTGTTGATGGATTGATAAGTTGATTGGAAGAAAAATCCTGGTAAATGGTGATTCAATATTTTGTTCTGAGCAAAAATAAAATGTTCTGTTGTCAGATTCTTGTGCGGCTTCTGCACTAATGATCGAATATCGACTCTGGGAAATTATAATAATAGGGTGTTCTCACTTTATAAAAAAAAAGAAGAGAAATAAATAGCATATGAAACAATAATGAAAGTAATCTTTAGTTGCAACCCCACCATGTCTCACATAATGGATGCCAAAAAGTCCCCTCTGCTCCTTCCCAACAATTACAGCATTGGACATAATTAGAACTGATTCAAGGTAACATTTCTACTTCTGTATTACACCAGTAAACATTATTATTGATACTACACAGATTGTATTAAATGGGCTTTTATATTAGCAGGATCTTTGCAGTGATTTACCAATCCATAAAGCTATGATGTTTTAATTATGGTGAGGATGTTAAATTATGCAGTCAAAGATGTTGGTACAAGGATAGTAAGTAGTTTTAAAACTTGCCTTTATGAGACACAAGTACGATGTCAACATTTAAATAGGTCACATTTTCTGTTACATGTATTATTTTTGCGGTGTCAACTCTATTCTGCCGCCAGCAGATGGTTTCGGTCGAACATTGTGTTGCTCGTAGCAACCCACAATTACACTGTCCCTGTCAGTTTAGCTGACATTGTCACATCCCACATTTTGTCCGAGCATTTACCATCATCGTTATCTGTTTCATTTCTGATCTTTAATGAAGTTCTCACGAGGTTAATGTGTTGCATAAGTAACTGTCAATTAACTGTTGAGATACCTGTTATGCTGTTATGACTGTTCTAAATGTTCTCACTTATGGAGACATAATACTCATCTTTCACTTGTTATACCTTTTACTTCCTGTTATGATGAAAGCCAGATTCCTTGTTACTGTACTTGTTGGTTTGTGTGATTGAAGTTTGTGATTTAAAAAAAAATTACCAAATGTTTTTAACGCCAACGCTTCCTCTGACTCGTTCACCTGTTACATTTCAAATAAAACGTAAACGGATTTGTATTCTTCAACTGACCTTTCAACTACTTTTAGTGCTTGAACTTCAATTGAAGGCATCAAGTAGTTTGCAGATATGCACAATGACAAAAAGATTTCTGCCGACTGGATTGTTATACCCATTGTATTGATAAAAGATGGCGAATGATGCACCGAATTGTGTATTAATGTCTATATAAAAAGAATGATGGTAACGTTTGCTAACTTAACGAATAAAAGATTTGTATTTTAAAACTAAGCTAAAAAACATGAATAGTATGACCTCATGACCACGTCTTGAAACATTATTCCATATGACCAGCTCGGTGAATAAAGTAGCATCAAATATTTATTCCAAATAGCTGTATTAATCATAAATATGCATTGGCACATGATGGTTATCCTCTGTATTGACAGAGCAGTCAAAACATTCTCCAATTATTCGACCAAGCAGCCAATGTACCAGAGAGAAGTCTGTCCTTACCACATCGTATTCATCTTATAGATCTTACTATTGCTTCTGATCTAATATTCTCTGTTTGCATCTCAGCTCTGGTGCCCTTTCCACAAATCAGGTGTTTAGTTTATATCCCAGTGGTAAACAAAATGGAAAAAAAGTTTACAATGAAGCAATTTATTCGAATGTCGGCTTCCTCCATTTGTATCGTATATCCAATAGTTTGTGCAATTGCAGTTTCTCATTCAGGTCTAAGAATATATTTATTTTCTTTGTCTTGTAATGGTGCATTAGGAAGAATACAAGCTCAGATTTGACCATCATTGACATGTAGCAGAATAATAAAGCAATTCTGAACAAGACAAATGGATTGTACAAGATAACTGATTGAAAATCAGATTTTTCTTTTTAAAATGATAAAATAAGATTCCCTAGTCATTTATCTCATGCTACAAATGATACAAACGAAAATGAAACATTTGTTATCTCGCCATCGCTTTTGTTTATCAGCTAATTCATCTTGCACTGTTATATATGAACCATTTCTGTCATCCAATATACTCCCAGTGCTGTGAAAAACACACAATGTCTCTTGCTCATATCAGCAACAGGCTCACTGAAACAGCCTTCAGTCTACTATTTCCATCTATAATGTGCACAGGTGCGGCTTAATTCAATTGGAAGACGTTGCTGTGGTTATACACAAATACTTCCCTGTGTTACCAGTAAAGCCGTTGTCATGGAGATGATGAGGCTTATATAAGCTCAAATGTATTTTTGTTCAAAACAAGGCTATTGTCTTCACTGTGCTCATTTCATTATGATTTGTTTATACCCACACATATAACCAAAATTGATTTGACTACCTCTGCCTTTTTTTTTTTTTTCAGAGGGGCAAAGAATAAAGCAATACACTTTAAGGAGCATTTTTTTCTTTTTTGGTAAGGCTAGTAAGGCATGAAGGATCTGCTCTCAGGCAGACATTTTATGCCATCTGCAAAAGTTGATAACAGGCATTTTGCATTTCCCCTCAGTATCACTTTCATCAGTATCAGTGTCACAAGCAGAGCTGCAGCCTTGATGTTAAAAACTCAGATGTCTGGTTTCACAAACAATGAGATCCTTACCTTTCAGCCAACTCTGCTCCGACAATAGTAAATGCTCTTGCAGGGTGGGGGGTTGTCAATCACTTTACCGTTAACCTCTTTTCTGCCTCTAGATCCAGCACCCACCAGCTTTCAGCAGAGGATTAAACAGCTATTGACAGAGGGGTGACGTGATTGACACGTTAAGGGTTCCTTCCTTGTCAGAAGGGGCCTCTGTGTCTGTCTGACCCATGTCTTCCAGGAACTCACATTTCACATTCCTGCGTGACTTGAACAACTTCTGAATTTCTCTGCTGTGAAATGCGAGGGGAAATGTCTGGAGCCCCGCTTTTCACACAGTAATCTAAAATGACTCCCGTGCACCGTAGCTGGGGGAATAAAATTCTTGAATAAGCTAGCATTTGAGTGTTATGTAAAGCTCTTACTTTGCTTGTTTGCCTGCCGTGAACAGGGTTTCTCTCACGTTGCCGATGTCCAGTGTTCATCAGTGCAGCAACACCTACAGTCTGCAGCAGACACTCGTCTCAGATGAGGGAATTTTCAGCCTCGGTGGAACATGTGGGAGTAGGTAGTTACTGTATATTCATTTTAAGCCTTTGACTGTCGATTTCAATGAAAAAGGCGCCCGTTTGGCAGTAAATATTGCCTCTCGTTCTAAAACGACTTCAAACAGACGACGACAGAAAGTTCTGAATCATTTGTTCGGTTATGATTTTGCCTGGAGAGCCCCCTGCACTCGTGCTTCATCTATACACACAGCGCAGTTACAAGATGATAAGCATCGTGTTTCTTAACATTTTGACAGCTAAAGTAGAGCGAAAACAGGAATGCTGGAGGTCAGAAATGAACTGATGTTCCTCCTCATGATCCTGTCAGATGGTACAATATGTATCAGGTAAGTTAGCTCTATATCAATAATCAGGGACAGAGAGTAATAGCATAAGGCGTAAAGCTGGAAGGACTTGTCTCTCCGTCTCTCTCAGTCATCTGGACCCACCTGTCCGCAGTCAGAAGATTTGCTGCCGGTTGGGGAATTCGTGGCTGAACGATGCGTCAGGGGTTGTCATATAAAATGTGAGTGCTTTCCCCCCCCCCGAGTAATTTAATCACAGACTTTTATGGAGGCATCAGCCAGCATACTGAGAGACAGAGTAAAAGGATTGTAATTGGACTTCTTTCATTCAAAGTAATATATGGAATATGTGCTGTAATTACAGCAGCCGGTAATGGTCCGTGGACGACAGAAATGCTAACGCACAATGAGTGGTTTAATGTGCGCTCATCAGGGGGAATTTGGACCATATTGACTAGAGAATTTTCTTTGGTGGTATTTTGTTTAGGCTCGTAGGACATTATCGTGCGACTTTCACAACCTCCCAACTACTCATTGCCACCATCCAAGATGATAGAATGATGGAAAACTTTATCTTCTCAATAAATGAAACTTTGCAGAAATGGTGCATTATGTGCAAAATGAGCAATTTGCGTGGGCGACATCTAAGCTCAACTCTACCATCATTAACAAGCTCTTGAATAGTCTTGAAACGTTCTTATGCAACTGTGCTTGATTGAGTAGAAATTGCAGCCCACTTTATGGCTGCATATTATACTGTTGCTAGAAAAGAAGAATTCATACCCAAACGGAAAGAGGTGCAAGAAATGTGATCAATGTTCACTGCGTTTTTTGTTGCTCCATATTATAGAGAGAGATGAGTACAAATTGCCAATTTGTAGATTCTCACAAATAATAAAACCATTTTTTTTCTCATGATAAAGTGAAGTACACGTGTATAAAAAAGTAAATCTCTCAGTTGATATATTACTAATTCATACATTTACTGAAGTACATTTCAAAAAAAAATGTAATCATTAGTTGTGACTTGCGACTGATTGAAGTGCTAATGTGTTTACTAAGCATCTAAACAATCAATATTTTACTGATCTTTATCAGCCTGTGGTTTACCCCCCAAACCACCGTGACACATCACTCCTTGTTCCTGACAAATCGTACATCCAACAGTAACTGCATTTGCGCTGACAGAGAAATAATTCTTCACTGGAAACCAGGCAGTTCCTGGTTGGCTCTGGAGTTGTCATGCTGCATGCTACATGTTTACGGTACATTGGGCCTTTCCATTCACATCAGCCGACTCATTTTTCTGTTTCTCAGCTAAACCAATCAGGTGAATCTGCTGTTGCACACAGCCTCTGTGCAGCGTGTGTGTGGGGCCATGTTTTACCTCTGTTGTGGGGACATCAATCTGTTTACACAGTCATCCTGTGGAAACTCGCCTTCCTTGTGGCGAAGAAATGCAGGTCCCTGTAACATACATGATTATATTTTAGTTTAGTCAATACAATGTCCCCAAAAGTCATGAAAACATGACTATATGTTTGTGTGCCAACAAAAGCATTGTTTAAACCATAAAGCATACGGCATATTTTATGTAACAGTTATAGAAAACTCAAAATGACACAGTGGTACATACTCTTATCCCTCCACCTGGACTAAGATTTTTGTATTTGGGTCATGTGGCCTCATCTAGATGAGCTCCAGACCTCTACTCCATATATACAAGGAATGCATTTTGCCTAACAATTATCAGTGTAATGTAACCTGATGACGGCGCCACCCGAACGTTCAAAACATTAGTCCGAGTCACACTTTCCATCATCTCGCTCATCATGAAACATTACTGAAATGAGATCCAGGTTGGGCGAGAGAGAGAGAGAGAGAAAGAGAGAGAGAGAGAGAGAGAGAGAGAGAGAGAGTGTTTCACAATCTTCAAATAAACTCAATGTGACAAGATGGTTACTTTCTCCCTCTGCTGTGACAGTTAATTCTGGACTAGAAAAAATGTCAAAAATGTTTAGCTGTGCTTGAGTGGAGTTAATTACAGAGCCCAAGGCAACTCAGACTAGGGCTGCTAATGGCCTTGACTTACAGATAAAGCTACGTTTACCAAGACCTTTTTTTTTTTTGCCACTGATCTAATTTATTTGAAATCCAACATTTTTGTAGGAGCAATTAGATCGACACTGTTTAGAATAGCATTAAGATTCACTGAGCAGACTGTTTTTTTGTTTCACCTGCCGTCCACCTGATTCATGTGTGTTGCCGTTTTCCTCATTTTGTAACACCGTAGTGTATTGTGCACGTGTTATGTGTATGGGTTGGACAGATGCATGAGAAACATAACCGCATATGTGCAACTATGTTGAAACACTAGTTTGACATTCATTCTCCAAACTGTCACCACCTGACATTTAGACCCTCTGACCGCCTATAAAACTCCCCCTCTCTCCCCCTCGTTCCCCGGCTCTCTCTCTCTCTCTCTCTCTGTGTGCTTCTAACTGTGTCTCTCTCTCTCTCTTTGTCTCCTTCCTTCCTCTGAGGTCAGCGAACCACAGTGTTAGTGTTTTCAAGCCGCCCTTACATGTCTTTGTGGTTGCATCACTTCCTCCTCGCAGGTCCCATCGGTGCTGATGCATTGACACGTGAAAGTCTATGAAACAGCAATCAAGACATCAGTAGCACAGGACCAGCACCAAGTGAACCCAGTCTCAGAGGTCGGGACCCAGAGATGGCCCGTAAAATGAGTTGGAGTTGGAAAATCACCGGGGGGATATTCCACGCTCCGCTTCCAATTTCACTATCATAATCAACCTCAGCTCGTAGAATGATATTATAGGGCCAACTATTTTCGCTGACACTCTAACTGTGCATAGATTTGTGTGGTGCAGAAGATAAGAGAGCAGATAAGAAATATTGTGGGGGCTGAATTGTAGGGGGGGGGAAAAATGAAAGGAAAAGTGATGATTTTTTGTTAATCTGATCTGAACTGTTCGTGTTTAAATTTGTAAATTTGCTTTATGAGATTGAAGCTTAGTCTTAATTGCATTCACAGATGCTGACTATGGGGAAAGCTGTGTAAATGAAAAAGTGCAAATGGCAAATGTTTTGAACATCATCAGCGTTTATAAATCTAAGAGGAAATATTAATCTCAATTATTGTCCATTAGGTTATTGCTAAGTAGTAATGGCTATCTCAACTTTTTTTTTTATTATTCCCAATCTTGTCTGAATACAGCTGTATTCTCTTCAGACAATAGGCTTCATAAAACAAACAGAATGTATCTGCAACCACAATCAAACAGACTAACACTGCTTGTTGTATTGCATCAATAAATATATACCGAGGGGAACTGACAAGAAACATATGAACATGTGGCACATCTAAGGCCACCTGACAATAAATACTTTTTATGAGACATGGTTGCGTTGTAAAAATAGTAAGTGGTTAGTTGTTCAAGACAGTATTCTTACAGGTCTGAGGTTTCTTGTAAACCACAACTTGGTAAAGTACAAGTTATGATTTCCCATATTTCAAAATGTTTTAGATTGACTTACCTCTCGGATGGTTTCCTTAGAACTTATGTAAGGGGAAAGCCCTAAAACATCATCAAGCAGTGCCTTGTGTTTCTGGCCATAATGTAAGAAACTAGAGAGGGCTATGTTTGTTAATCATCGGTCACATGGATGTGAATATTAATGTGAATGTACTCTGAAAATGGTAACTTTTTTTCTATTTTAGCTGCCTCTGTTATGGACATTTATAATGACTAACAGTGCATTTATACTGTATCTGGACAAATTCAAAAACATTGATGAGTTCAACCTGCGGGTTTTGTGTTTTTCAACCGACTATGACTTAAAATACCCTCTGTATTTACAGTCACGACTGATATGAATATGCCATAAACAGCATCAATAGCTTGGTGGTGATGTGTCTAATTTTAGTCCTTGTATTACTATAACAGATGTGTCAATCAATTTGACATTGACAGCAGGTTCCAAACATGAGTTTGAGTTTTGATGGTGGGGTGATTTGTTTACATTTGTACTACAGATTAGACCTTTAATAAGCACATCGACCTATTTTTAAATCATCAGAATCTCTTTTCAGTGTTCTTCAACATGTGACTCTAATAGATAAAACTTAAACTTAAACAGACCGACGGGCGAGGAGCGAGAACCAATCGGCAACCTCCGGTGCTGAAAACTGAAGCTAATGTAAAAGTGTAAAAATCTGCAGTTCCTCAAATGGCCTCTTGAGGCTTTCTCAAAAAGCAAATCAATCCCCACATTCCAATGCTTAAATGCCTGGATACAAAAATGTTTACGGCCTGGAACAAAAAAAATGTGAAACTTGATTGAGATTTCTATATAACTCACCCATTGTTATTGTAGAGTAATGGGATTTCCATACACCGTGTGTTGCACGGTTGTGTTGGCCTTCTCAGAAGCACTTAAACCTGGTATATTTGGACCTTGAATCAGACCTTCTTCCTGTGTCCTCATCTCGAGTTGTTGAGTCTGAAAGATGAATATGCTTTTTATGAAATGGCCTTAAATGTATGGCGTATTGTGCAGATCCTTTGTACTCTGTTTCGTACTGGTCCAAAATATCCTCATGAAAACAGTTTCATTCAGATTGAAAAGCACTTGATAATATCTCCTTGAAATTCCTTAACGGTTTTCACAATGGATTTGACAAGGAGAGAGAGAAATCCAGATCAATATAGGTCTATTATAGACTACAGCTGGAGACCTTTGAAAATCTATGTATACCAGTGAATAAGCTCCTGCCTCAGTGTGTGTCTGCGTGTTTGGCCTTTCTTACTGTAAATCTCCAGGACATTGCACAGATCTCTCAGGCTGCCAAAGCCAGTCATCTTCATTCATTTGCAACGTACATCTGCCTTTGGTATGAATATGGCTGTCAGTCCCATAAAGACCATCACAATAGAACACGCTCATTAGTATTGTGTTGCACTGTGCTTCGGCATCAAGCGCCTACCACCCTTGACTAATTTTCTGTTTGTATCCAGAAACAAAAGCTCTCCAAATCCCCCCGTGGGCTCCGGAGTGGCTTTACTGCACATCAAACTATGCTAATTACCTTTTGCATGATTAATTGGACCAATTAGAATTAGCAGAGGAAGAAAATGATTCTTGGCAAGGTGCGAAACATTAATTAGTCATAAAAAACGTTTATTAGTGTTCAAATTTAATCTCGCAGAACACAATGGGATTAAGAGGAAAAGACAGTTAATATGTGGCGTGTTCAATCACTCTCGGCTGCAGATGGAATAATGAGTGTCAGTGCTTGCATTGTGCTCCATCACACATGCGCGCGCGCGCACACACACACACACACACACACACACACACACACACACAGCAGCCTCAATCCCGTACCACAGTTACTGTACTGTTAGAAAGCGGCCATCTTCATCCATCATACAAAGTGGCAGTTGTAACACAAACATTCCAGCTCTGATTGATGAGTCAAGACCATACAAAGGACTTGTACACAGTAATCCCGTAGAAGATTTATGGCCTGAAGGCAATGCATTACAAATTTGCGATAACAAAATCAACAACAATAGCAGCGGCAGCAGCTAATGGTTGATTTAGCTGTGGCAGCATTTATAATGGTACAATATGGCATCGGTAATATCAACGTTGCATTACACTAGTTTACCCACTGTGTCTGTAGCATGGGGCATTTGTTTATGGTGGTGAAAAACAAGCAGGTGAGGAGCATGTGGGCGTTTTCACCGTTTTCACCGTTTTTTTTAACATTTAATAAAATAAAATAACACACACTGCACTAAGCCTTGGTCTTTTATTTGGAATAAATGACACGTGCACACACACACGTACATACAAATGCTTGATGTGTGGCAATCACTGCACCATGTGACATGGTTGCAGATTAAATGTATAAAAAGAATGACATGCAGACATTTCTTTTCTCCAAGTCGTTCAACAAAGTCAGTCTGTTGTTGTAGATTTGCTCTCTCTCTCTCTCTCTCTCTCTCTGCCTTGTTTCGGGGGAATCACCCAGAGATGCAATAAAAAACCTCGACTTAGAGGTGAAATATGATACTTAAAGAAATCCCACTTCAATGTCTTTCCACATCATAAACACAATCTATCAAGGCAACTGCTTCAGTAATGAGAATGTTTGTTGGCTTTTAACTGTAATACGTTTATCATCAGTATGTGTGTGTGTGTTTGTGTGTGGTTTTGTCACTTTTCTACTCTATCACAAAACAAAATGTTGCCACATTGATGAGGTTACTGTTATACATGTACCAGTGATGTGTGGTGAGGTCCGTGGCTGGTGAGGCACTGACTTTTTCAGAGTCAGAGTTACAAACATATGAACCCAATCGAGTAACTTAAATCACCATTCAATTGGCAGCTTGCACATTGACGAATGATGGGTTTTCATATTTCATATCAGCATTCTTTACACACACATAGGTACGGTGCATATTTGATTCCACCAATTTATAGCGGCTCAGGGAATGAGTGCATTCCCTCTGCACCCTCCCTCTGCTTTTAATTTGCTATTGCAATTCCACAAGCCATTGCAATTCATTCAATACAAATAAAAATAGGCCTTATAGCCTACTGCACTGTATGCATGGTCTGACCTTTACTTGTGAATGAAGTCTATTAGTCTTTCCTTCTGGACAAAAATATCTGTGACTTTGTTGTAAAAGTCCTCCTTATCTTCTTTTAGTTTTAAAAATGTAGAAGATGAGCTGCCTTCTTTGAGGCAGAGGTACCGTTTGCCTCCCCCCTGCTTTTACACTGCGGTTTTATGTCAATCAGCAAGAATTAATAGTTTTCTACAAATACACAATCTATTCTTTGGAAAGAAAGGACGTATAATAATAGTGTCTACAAATATTAAAGTGGTGACAAACAATGAGAAAGCAAAAGGCATGTGTTCAACCCAGTTTGTTAAGGATTGCACAGTCTGAGGTGAAGCAGTGCTCGTCGCTGCCTCACCTTCAGCGATTTTGATTAAAAGAAAAATAATTGAAACAATTGAAATCATACAGAAATTACATTTATAGCACAGATCAGTAGATACATATTCATATTTATTTTATTTTATAATTATTTGTTTTTTACTTTTCATGATGCCTCTCCTGACCACACGCCCATGGCGTGTACTGTATATGTGACAAAAACCTGGTGGTATGTCTTCATTTTGAGTCATCTTAAAATGTCAGAAATGTAATGTATGAATACGAATACGGAAGTCTCTAAAGAAACATTACCAGAGATTACAATTGCATTTTCATAGATTATTGATTCTTCAATGAGGGAGAAGGAGTAGATGTGGAAGTAAGTCAAAACTTAAAGCATATATAACTATATCAGGGGATCTTTAAATCAAGTTTGTTCCCTCTGATGTTTATCAGAATGAAGGTCAGCGTTCACTTCAGTCCTTGCATTACTACATCAATAAATTAAGATATGAATATTTGAGTGTAGATGGAGAGCAAATCAAAACAAGTTCAATCAACGGTGGTTGATTGAACTTGTTAAGTTCACTGAACTTTGTTTGTTTTAGTTTTGGTTTGACTTTGAACACGTTGCAATGTTTTGAATTGTCGTGATCCTTCACGAATCACATTTTCTTGACAATATCGTCATATGCCGCTCGTTTGCTTTTTCATGACTTGTGTAAAAATATTAACTTTTTCACGACAGTAAATGTATTCTTTAAACAGATATTATATTTTAAAACAAGACCATGCAAAAGTGCTGTGGGTTAATTGCTGTTTTAACTTGTTTTTGAACCAATATGACCGACTTCTTCACATAAATACATGTCTCCTGTGACTGATTCTATTCGACATTATTAAATTGTACTGATGTGTACGCAGCATTATACTGTTAACTACTCGAGGTGGTGTGACTACTTACACTCAGCTAGTTTAGTCCAGTGGTTCCCAACCTAGGGATCGGGCCCCTCCAAAGGCTCGTCAGATGAATATGAGGGGCCATGAGATGATTAATGTGAGACGAAAGAAGAATAAAGAAAAATGTATGGTCTTGTTTTTTTCTGTAATATTTAATGATTTGACCTCTTTGGGCCTCAAACTGTTATTAAAATGAAATGTGGAATGTTATTTTTTGGGGGGGGAACGTCTCTTTTGTGGAACTGACAACAACTCAATTTCATCTGAAATGTGACAAGGAGATACAACCCTGCATTTTTTGTAAAAGATCACAAGCCAAAAAGATCTAACAATATGTTAAATTTTATAAGCTTATTATAACTTTTAAAATGTAAAATCTTGGTAACTAAGCATGTGAAATTAATGTAGTCGAGTAAAAAGTGCAATATTTGCCTCGTAAATGTAATAGAGTAAAAGTATAACGCAGTACCTCAACATTGTACTTAAACACAGTATTTGAGTACATTTTATGTATTATTATTTTCCACCACTGTGACCAGAGCAGAATAAATCTGAATGGTCAAATGTTATTCTGTTACTGGTACAGCTTGCGAGCAAATCAGTTCTAAAATCTCATTTCTTTTTCTGTTTCATGTGACTTATATGAAAATCTTTTGAGCAGAAGTGATATAGTAGAGCAATAATGTCCAGCACTAATTTAATACCTTATTACCATAAGCCTGGTGCAATGCATGCATAATAAATTGTTGTATCTTTTACACGGCTCAGGCATATGGTTGGGAGACCGGATTCTCTTCAAACTGCACCAAATTTGCATGATAGGATGTGAGAGTTGGATGGATTTGGGGATTATATGAAACACAGCTTCCATTTCCAGTTCATTGTACTAAGGAGAGGTATCACATTTACACAGATGGCAAGAAACTTGGAAATGCACAGCTTCTGTGAAACACAAAATGTGCACAGTAGAAAAAAAGAAAAGAAAATCATCTTCAAAGACGGAATCTATACTGTTTTTTTTCTTTTTTTACTCCCTCCAAATGAAAATGTGTTGGTTTTTCCCTCTTCTTAGCGTTAAGTAGTTTTTAAAATGGGCTGCAGCTTTCTGCAGATGGAGCTGATCAGTGTTAGTAGTCTTTAAGCCGCATGGTCACAGTCTCACGATGGGTTTCATGGGAGGTTCTAGAGACCCTGCCAGGACAATCATGAGGTCTATTATAGTTTGATCTTTCTCGAGGTCTGCATATTACTGCACAGTTGACCGGCATCGCCCTTTTATTTTACATACATTTTACATACATTTGAATCACATTATATTGTCTTGTCAGGTTACATTGCACAATATGTTTTACTTCAACACTGTCAATCATCTGATTTGACAAGGACTGCAGCATTTAAAGCCCTGATCTTCTTACAGTATAAAAGCTTTCCACTTTGTCATCATGGCGTGTGCATTCAAAGTAAAGTACAGTACTTTGGCTGTGGAATATTTTGATCACACCAAGCAAATGGGGGGGAGGGAAAGCAGACACAATTAACTTGTCGACACTTCAGATAGATTTCCTCGCTGGGCTTAAGGAGCGCGATCTATACTTTGCGCCAGATTTTAGTTTCATGTCAAAAGAAGAAGAAGAAAAAATGTCTCCCACGAATATGAAAGGTATAGACTCTCTCTCACATGCTGTCACTTTGTATCTGGTTGTTCCTGACATCTGACTTAGTATTGCCCCACAAATACCAGTGGCCAGGTAACGTTGATGTGTAGTGACGTCAGGGACAGGGGATTAGCCCTGTTAATCAGCAGGGTTTTGTCCAGGTGACACTAACGCGTCGTGTTTCGCTGTAAAAGGTCAGACACACAGCGGTGGAACGAGCTGTGGTTTAATTTGTTGTTTTGTTTTCAGTCACTATCCAGCAGCCATCACTTATACTAACAAGAGAGTTGTGGTTGGTTGTTTTTTTAATGTAGTGACTGCACATATATGTTTTCTTTAGATATTATAGTAAAGTTCATTCCCTCCATCCATCAATCTTTTTTTCTGCAATTACTTAGTCTAATATAATATATCATGTTCTTCATGAAAACAATGTGGTCAGTGAATGACAGTTAATTTGGCTGCTACATTATTTATATAAATTATTTGATTCAATTCAGGACTTTTTGTTTCTTCTCCTCCACTTGTATTCACTCTTCAAAACAGGTAAACGGTGTCTTTGGGAGGTCAATAGAAGTTGAACACTCTAAAACATCTGGCTGTATCGGTCAGAAAATGTTGGCTTGAAGAAAAGTAATAAAACAGATGGGGTGTATCCTTGAATTATGTCCGTATCCTAATCAAAACTGCTCAAAAGATGTATAAAGTGGGCCAAGCTACACTCCGCAGTAGATTATTTGGTGGTACTGAAATTATTTGTTATCAGTAACATCATTTGTAACTCACAGTCTATTAGTGTTTTGCTATAGCAGTTAAAATGTGCATTGGTCCAAGGGTGCAATGGCCAATATATACATACAGTTGTGTATATGTGCTCTTTATCTCTTATGCACACACATAACAAACAAATTACATTTTTTTACTTTTTTACTTTATTCATACTTTTTTTTTAACCAGCTGCCTGCTTTAGGTTACTTTTTTATTTTAAAACCTGACCTGAGATCTGTTCAGCTGTTGTTTTTGGTGAAGCAACTCAAGAGTTTCCTGCAGATAATAAAATTATCCTTCACGAGAGCCGCAGCAATGCCCAAGGCATACACTTATGACTCGATATTTATTTTACAGACAAGGACACATAAACTAGCTCCATAATTGTATCTTTGGAAAAACCTGCAGCTTGTGATGACTCCTGATCAACACATCTGGTTCCATAGAAACAAGCTTGTAACAGTTTCATTTCACGTCTCTTCAACTTGCCACATGCACTTGGGGTCGATGTTGATCTTTTTAACATCTGTCTGAAATAATATTCCATCCAAATAATCCAATTCCACAAATACGATTGTTAGGGCGACATAGAAACATATTAAACCCACTGAGCAGCCAGGAAGCATTTGTGTAAATAATGTCAAGCACATCTAAATATTCAAAACTTGATTCCAATTCAAGTCTGTTTACTCCTATTTTTTCCATTGAGACTTAACATGAAGCAGAGTGTGTCTCTTTCTTGTGTGTCACTGCGTTTCATGTTTTATAATTGTATACTTCAAGGCCAATCTAAAGCACAAAGCCCTCTAAAATTAGCCTGCCTATGAGTCATCGCTGAAACCATCCCATAAAGGTTACACCATTCTCAACAGCAGTAACTGAAATCAAGGCCGGTTGACTGTGATGGAGAACTCAAACCACAAAGACCCGAGCGCTGTCAAACGCTCTCAGTCAAACCTCATCAGGTTCTCTGAATGGAGTCAGGAACCTTCAAGGGAAATGTTGACGGTTTTAGAGTGAAGGTTTGTGAATCCGTGAATTGTTGGATCCGTCATCCGTTGTTGTTGTGATGTGTCGAAGAGCCATGCTGGCGACAAGAAGGGCAATACGTCTGTTTGTTGATCATTGGTTCAGGTTGTAATATATCTACGACTGTGGGGGATGGATTGATAGGAACATTCGTACAAACATGTGTGGTTCTTAGGCGATGACTGCTACCTTGACTTTTTACCCACTCAAAATGGAACTGTAAAATGCTAACACACTTAACTACGATGCTCAACCCGTGCCAGGCTAAGCTAGTATTAGCATTTAGCTCAAGGTGCCTCTAGCAGGGCCTTAGACCTGTGCACTAAATATGAAGGGTCGATTGATACCTGAGATCCCCGAAAGCCTCAACAGCAAAATTGTTTGTATTAAAAAAAGTTGAAGCTAAGTGTGCGCAGTTTGAACTGTTTGATACTTCCAGCATCATAATTAAGATCAAGCCAGGTGGAGCGCTGGTTATCCTGTATTTTTCAAGAGAATATATTAAAAAAAATATTCTCTGTCACTTGCAATTGTCAGTAAAATACCTCACTAATCCAGCCGTATTGATTTCTCAAATTATTAAAACATTAATTCAAGGATATGAATATGTATGTTTGAGAAAAGATTTTCCATCGTAAACGTCGCAGCACAGACGGCAGTTATTTCGCACACTGCCGTTGGCTCTTTTTTTAAGCATATAGCTGAGACTTGTATGGGTGACTTGACCTCAACAGCCACAGTAGGAAAAAGACAACACATGAGAAAAGGTAAATAGGACAGATTGAATTCCCGGTACAGTAATTCACCATGCCGGTCTTTTTCATTTGAGTGTTTGCGAGTGTTTCGTTATTACTGCAGTGACAGGGTGACTCGAGAGCTCATTTGAGGTTGCCATTTGATTTGTGCATTGCTGTTTGGGCTATATGTTACTGTACGTAAGTATTCACAGTGTAAGGGAACACAGTACCTCGACTAGGCAAAGACGTCAGACGTCCTCTCACAGTTTGAACACATGAAACCTTATTAACATTAAAAAGGCAGGATATTTGCAGCTTTAATTTTAAGTGCACAAAGACTTCCACTGCTCTTGTTTGCAGTTACACACACACACCACTTAACACCTTTCTGAAGGCACTATAACACCTTTCAAGCTCCTGCAACTATTGACGCACTGGTGTTCGCTTACAATACCTGTTTTTTTTTTTATCTATGCACCTCTCCTTTTATTTTATTGTTTCTAAAAATGATGTTCTTGCAGCAGATGGGGGTTGGAAAAATGACCCAGACTGCATGAAGGTAATTCATATGTATTATTCATCTCTGCCTCTTCCATTTATATTTACAGTTGGCCGGAGTTGTATACGATACACATTGGATGAGAGGCTGCTTGCTGCACTCTAAACCTGTTATTCCATGTTTCGCGTTTTCATTCCCATGTTACTAGTGCTGGCACTGGTAATGAGGATGATTCAGCTTTATGTTTTAGGTTTCATTTGACATGCAATGCTATTTATTAGATTTCTCAGAAACGTTATGTTCCTTTTAATCAATAAGGGGATGTTGCAGTCATAATGTAGGGGAAATAAAGTGTACATGATATGCACCTCCTTTGCTGCTGTTTTACTGATGGGTGACCTCTCTGCAGGAACATTATGTGGTGTAAATTAGTCATTGTTGTAGTTATGAAACAGCAGCAGAGCAGGTCCACTCGTCCTCATAGATTTACTGAGAAAAAAGGTGGAAATGTTCCTCCATGGTCTCTGAGCCTGTCATGGAGGAAGTCATTTTTCTGCGGCACCATTGCTTTCAGATGTGGTCAAACGGCACGGTCTCCTGATGCAAAAAAAAAAAAGAACACACATTTTCTGAAAATGAAGTGTTTTGAGAGAAATGACTCTTGAGGGGAGAGTCCCTTTGTGGAGACAAGTAATATAAACTCACAAAGAAAAAGCAGTGTGGGAGACAAGAGCCAGTTTCATAAAGTTTGAACTTTTCCATCAAGGGACCACTAAATACAGAGCTAACAAACGACCAGTCACATAGTATGAACATATGCACTATGGTGCTCAGAGCAAACTTTATCACTCATTAAATTTGCATTGCATCTAAATCTCTGCTCAGGTTGTACTAAAATGTTTCACTTACATCAAGCAGAATTAATTAGAATGTTTATACGAAGTAATGAAATTATATCATTACTTCGAGCCTGAAATGATAAAATATTGATGCGTGTTTTGTATTTGCTTATTGAACAATATGATCAACAGAGAGCCGGGTATTTTCAAGCTTTAAAGAGCAGCCTCTTAAGTAATAATGAGAGTGAGAAATGCAGTGCATTTAAGTGAAACCCCTGATTAATTATGTATGATTAGAGGTCTCTTAAAAGCTTTGGGGAGAGAAAAGAAAGAAACTACATAAACAGAACACGAAGTCCAGAATGGCTGGATGGATGCGAGACGTGAAATTGTAAATGAACCTTAAGTATACAGGTGACTGCAGAATGATGAGAGATATTGCTTCTGCGTGGCTGGACACTGGCTGACCGATTGTGTTCAGGTCATCTCACACTTAATGTCCATTGCTTGCAATTTTTATATACATCTTGTGTTTTATATTTGCAATTGAGTAAACTACTAAATACTTAAGAAATGATTACGATGGATACAGAAATTCAGCAAATGTCCTTGCACTCATCTAAGTCGTATTTGACTGTATAGTCCCAATGTAACTGATAGTAGGTGTGCAGTGTAAATACATGAGAAGATAACACTGTTTATCTGATATATTCCAGGAAGCTACATGTATGTTTTATCAAAGAATGAGTCACTGAGCAGAGGTCATTTGGAAATATCATTTCAGCTTGGAATACATTCAGACATGCAGGTTGTGCTATACACCCCCGATAACTACAGACCTCTGTTATTCCTCTTTTAGTCTTCCTTTCTTTTCCCAACTCTTCCTCCCTGTCAGTGGCATCATGCATGTTTTCACCTCTAAAGTGATTGTACCTGATTTATATGACAGGCCTTTAACCCTGCGTGTGCTTGTCCATCAGCATCAGGCAGAAAACACCCAAGGGCATGTGTGAGCACGACCAAATCTGGCTCTGTCATTCAGTGGCTGTAACCTCCAACTAAAATGCTCTCCAACAAATCACATGTATTCTTGCACTGTTGGGATGTGAGTCAATTGCACCAGGTGAGAAGTGCTGCGGGTGGTATAAATCCGAAAATATATGTATACCTTTTAGCAACAATATTACTAAATTATTTATTTTTGACAACACATCTATGGTTATGTAAATCACAGGAAGAGGGAGTAGCCTACACTGTATATGTACAATGATTTGGCAGTTTGAACGAGGCCAGAGCATTTGGATCTTTAGATGAGGCCTGCAAAATTAGTTTGGTTATGAAAGAAGGAGCTTAAAATGAATGAGCACATGGCTGAAAACATGAATTTCTAAGATATTTGAATGTATTCAGAGAGTAGGGGAAGTAAAGAAAACTGATAGTTGTGTCTCCACCTGCAGTCAGTAGATGGCATCAGAAGTGAATGCATTAATGTTGTTATAGCTCCACCTACTGGTCAGGAATAGTAGCACAGGCTAAAATGAGGTGTGAAGGGTTTCCATCAGAAGGCCTATGCTGATATAACGAATGGATTACTTGATCAGCAGAAAACAAATTGAATAATCAATAGTTAATCTCTTATTGAACAAATATGCCAAACATCATCGGCTCCAGCTTCTAAAATGGGAAGATTTTCTCTATTGAATATCATTATATTTAATGTAAATGTAATATTATTTTATTTTATTGTATTGTATATATGTAAACATGTTTGCTGTTGCTTCACTAAATGCCCCCCTGGGGATGAATAAAGTAATATCTTATCTTATCTTATATATTTATTATATTTTTTCAAAATAAATGCTATATTGATTAAACAAAATAATAATACAAAATCTGGATAATTGTTACCTGAAGCTGTAACACTAAAAGGAGAATGGAAGAAGTACTTCTCACCATCACTCACTAATTACTTACCCCAAACATTAATATTCATGGCCTTGTCTCAAAGCGCCAAAAAAAAACACTAGAGCGAGCTAAGTACCATCAGGCAGAAATCTCAACTCCCAATATCTCCAACTCACACCAAAATAAGCTAGATTGATAAATAGCATTCATTTTTTTTATATAGGGGGGAATTGCACGATGAATTGCACTATTTTAGAGTTTCTTTTAATGCATACGCTGTATCCTATTAAGTAGCACAACAAATAGATAGTTACAGTCCTACTCACTCAAATACAATGGGTTACTTACTTGTATTACTAAACTGATTAACGAAATTATTCACTTCGTTGATTAAATATTCTAGATTGGGCACCATCACATGTTTGGGACATTTGTATCACTTAGTTTCTAAAGCCAGACATAAGCTTTGATTTATATCCAACTCAACTGCAAGCCATTTGTATACAACTAATTATTTATGTTTGGATGATGAGTAAACGACACTATTCGTGTACATAAATATACTTATATATTTTTTTCCTCCACCCCGGAAACGGATCTTTGTACGGATTTCAAAATAGAAGTCATCTTCCTTCTCGATCACGTGACTCCTCTGTTTACAGGCATCCGGAGAAACATGGAGGACACCGCTGGCAGTAATCCCCAATCTCTCGGATTTACAGAGAAATTAAAGTCGTGGCTCTCTTGGTCATGGACCTACGTGTGCTTCATTTGGTTCGGCATGGTGCTGATCATGATATACGTCCTGTGGAGCCCGCTGAAACTGCAGGAATCTCTTACCTCGGGTGAATTAATGCAACTGCTAGCTAGCTATTGTTAGCTTTAGCTGACAGCGAGCGCGAGCTCTTGGTTTGACAGTTCGGTTTCGGACTCATTCAGGCACAAATAGTGGCGACTTTCCGGTTCTATTTAAATTGAGTTTTTACATGTTTATTGTCTGCTCTTTGTGATGTTACGTTCTGTCCGCAGGCTGTGTTTATTCTATGCATTCATAGTGCGATAGTTTATTGTTTTATTACCAAGTAAGCTGCTTATTGGTCCTCGTGTAATCAAGATGCACGAGACCCACTCCCACTGTTTGTTTTTATTCTGTTTTTTGTGTGCATGGTCACAGCAGTGGACATTAACTTCTCTCAGTTCTGGTTGCATTGTGACACCAACCTGACTGTCCCTTCCCCCCTCCTCTCCTCCTTTCAGCCTCAGTGTTTTTGAATACACTGACCCCCAAATTCTATGTGGCTCTCACTGGAACCTCTTCTCTCATCTCTGGACTCATCCTTGTGAGTTATCGACTTATCCTCACACCGTCCAATACATGTTAAATAGTCACCCCTTTGCAAAAATGATATTTGCTTGTCGGCCTCTTGGTAGATACAAGTTTCTATAACCTTGTCCTAAATTTCAAATTTGTATTCAGGAATCCAAGATTAGACACATGTGGGTGGAAGCCTAGTTTTAGAGAAGGGTCACTATTGAATTCAAGGCTGTAATGCAACATCATGTTGGTAAACACATGGCAGTGGTTCCTAAACTGCAAAGCCGAAAGGGAGACAAGTTTAATTATTTGAATAATTTTGAAGCATTAAACAAACACGAGTGCTCTCATGTTGGCACGGTTGTATTGATTCATGTTAGCAAGTCGTATGCAGAGCGGAAAATGCCATGTAATGTACAAGAAGGACACATTTTTGACAAACAAAATTGGCACTTTTTGAACAAAATTATTAGCCTCTCTTGCTCTTAAATTCATTGTGATTATATATACAGAGCTTTTTGTGTTGTTTTGGCAGTTTGGACAGAGTTTAAGTGAAATACATTTGTTTAAGCTTCCAAATGGGGTTATGGCAGAAAAATGAACCACTGGTCTAGTGATGTGATGGAAATTACCACTAAGATATAACTTTTTGTCTAATCATTTACTTTTTGTGAAGCATGTTTCACCGTGTGTGTTCTCCCTGCAGATATTTGAATGGTGGTATTTTCGTAAATATGGTACCTCGTTCATTGAACAAGTGTCAGTGAGTCACTTGCGTCCTCTTCTGGGTGGAGTGGAGAGCAGCTCCACGACTGGCCTCTTTGCATCAGTTAATGGAGAGGCAGAGCCGAGGCCCAGTGTTTCAGGTAGATACGTATATAATACAAGCTATAACAGCAATGCTACTCATTATACCACAAGCACTAATAACACAATCTTTTTTTCGGTAGAGTGTAAGGTCTGGAGGAACCCTTTGAATCTGTTCAGAGGAGCAGAATACAACAGGTATGTGTGACTCAGATATTTATTTAGCTGAGAAGAAGGATTCTAATAGTACTTAAACAAGATGGTTCATAATGTCAAAGTCCCAAATACTTTGGGACTTTGGTGAAGGGGAGTTTGGTTTAATTTCATTTAATAAATGTTTATATCTTACACTACAGGTACACCTGGGTAACCGGGAAGGAGCCCTTAACATACTATGATATGAACCTGTCTGCTCAAGACCACCAGACCTTCTTCACAGGAGACACTCCGCAGTTAAGACCAGAAGATGCTGGTGAGTGTTTTAATCAAATACAGACTAACTCCCCAATTTAGTCAATATGTATGTTTTTCGTGCTTTTCGACATGGACACCTGCAATTAAATATGTTGTACGGTCTCATCTGTAATACGTCGAAACCTGTCTCAACAGTGATGCAGAAAGCCTGGAGGGAGAGAAATCCTCAAGCCAGGATCAGAGCAGCTTACCAGGCCATAGAAATGAACCACGAGTGAGTCCTGCTCTTACACAGTTACATATTTTCTCCTTAAATACTGTATCTATAAACACAATACTGTAACTTTTTAAACCATGGTAATGCAGTTAAACGTGAATACTCAAAGCAACTTTCGGTGATTGTGCTTGCTTTAGTTACAAGCACATATACATTAACTTCATCATATTCTAGCCTTTTTATGGGTGCTTTCATACTCAAATTATCGACTTGATTGTGTTACGTTTTTCATGTGCATGCAAACATTACATTTGTGTGCAGATGTGCTGCAGCCTATGTGCTTTTAGCAGAAGAAGAAGCCACAACCATCACAGAAGCTGAGCGCCTCTTCAAAAAAGCACTAAGTATTGGTAAGAATGGATTTGAATTTGCATAAAGTTTTCACAATGACTGAACCGTGAGGCACAGTAGCAGGAAGATAGCTAACTAGTTGAGGAATAACTACTCCACGAATTGTGCTATAAATAGAATAGACCACATCTGTTCACACCTACCTGTGATCGGGAATGTCATCCCAAGTGTATGTATTTTCCATCAATACTCAATGCTTTTCCTCTGCACAAGTGAGAAGTTGTATTATACATGATGCATTAAATGGCTCATATTCTCTTTTTGCCATCCACAGCTGGAAAAGATATCAACTTACTGGTGTACATTAAACGTAGACTGGCAATGTGTGCACGCAAGCTGGGCCGGATTAAAGAAGCGGTGAAAATGATGAGAGATGTGAGTTTATGTCAAAAACGGGACTTCCTTCTATGGTGTGCGATTTGTGCAATTACGCCTGCAACTGAGTGACAGAGGCAACATTTTTACTGTATTTAAAACAAAGGCAGCACAATAATACTACTGTTTTGTTAATGTATGGTATTTTTTCTCTTTACAGTTAATGAAGGAGTTCCCTCTTTTGGGAATGTTAAATATACATGAAAACCTCTTGGAGGCACTTCTAGAGCTTCAGGCATATGCCGATGTCCAAGCAGTCCTTGCCAAATATGATGGTAACACTGAAAGCAATACAAATGTCTTTAACAATGTTTTTTTACGTCATCATATTGTTTTTGGACAGAGCTACGCTCGGTGTCATCGAATTGATCTTGAAAATGTATGACACGTGTCGCATGTCCCCAATTTCTTCTTCCGTCATAGACATCAGCTTGCCAAAATCAGCCACTATATGCTACACATCTGCACTGTTGAAAGCACGAGCTGTATCGGATAAGTACGTGTCCATATCGGTTCATTTGGTTTTAAATATCTTTTGAGCCGTGCATACAATCCAACATGAGTATCTCTTAAACATGTTTCGTTGGTCTCAGGTTCTCTCCAGAGGCCGCGTCACGGCGAGGGCTAAGCACAGCGGAGATGAATGCTGTGGAGGCCATACACAGAGCTGTTGAGTTCAATCCACATGTGCCAAAGGTCAGTTATTTGGCTAATAATAATTGAGTAGCGCGAAAAACCATTGATCTCATAATGGAGTGCTTGTTCCTGTTCCACAATTACCACGACTTGTTTTTGAAATGGTCCTCTGTTCGGGCTGCGTGTTTCCAGTTTTATTTCCACACTCTCATTCAAATGTATGCATTTCAGTATATTTCCTTCCACGTAGCTGCTATGCTGCACATGAGTCTGTCTGATCAGACTAAATATAGAAATAATATATTTAGTCTGATCAGACAAAATATATTATTTCTATATTTAGTCTGATCACACAGGTCTCGCATGTCTGCCATGCATCAATCAAGGTCACAAGCAGAACAAACAGGAAAAACAGGCAGACAGGTAAACCATCAGTCAGACAATATTATGGGTAATTATGTCATCAGCAGTAGCAGACTTACAGAGAGAGTCTCTTCCACCCAGAACTGCTGCATAGTGTATTAACAGCAGGTGTCAGTGTAGGTCTTAGCTAGTAATACTTAGCTCTTAATTCATTTGGTCACACCTGACTTGCCAGCTTAGGACCTTATAGCTTTTGTGCATCTGTGTCTATTACTTCTATATTTCAGTAATTCGGGTGATTATTGTATTTAGTATTAATCAATTCTATACAATTATAAGGGATAGTATATACTTGTATATTTAAAGGACACAATCACCCTCATTATTAACTACTGGTACAAGATGGATTTTTGGAATAATACACACGTTATGTGTATTAGTCGTGTAGCTTGGATTTCACATTTGGGTGCCAAGATAAACATATAACAGATTGTTGCCAGTGCAGAGCAGTTCTCTGTCCAACCAAACCAGAAAGAACACAGGACTACAACTGGATATCTCTCTGGTCTTTCCCTTCAGTTCCCACAGGATTCAATGTCACACACGCACACACAACTAGTTGCAGCAAAGGTTTCTCTCACATTAGCCTTTGTAGTGTGGTGTTGTTTCATCTCTCTCTCTCTGTGTGTGTGTGTGTGTGTGTGTGTGTGTGTGTGTGTGTGTGTGTGTGTGTGTGTGAGAGAGATAGAGTGTGTGTGGTGTGTGTGTGTGTGTGTGTGTGTGTGTGTGTGTGTGTGTGTGTGTGGTGTGTGTGTGTGTGTGTGTGTGTGTGTGTGTGTGTGTGTGTGTGTGTCAGCACTTTGATCCAGCCTTTGATTTTTAAAGTGAGGGCCCTCATTTTCAATGTCTCTCCAACTGCTCCCTCCCCACTGAGCCCATCCTCTCTCCTCTCATCACGTACCCTCATCCTGTTTCTTATCCTCTCATGTTCCCCCATCGCCTGTTTGAGCCAAACAGAGAGTCTGATGTTGGCCACCACTGTCAACTTTAGGTCATTTGTAACACACCTTTCACAGAGGGTTATTGCTCTGCTCGTCTTTCAGCATTTGACTGGCATCTGGTACTTGCTCAGGCCTCCTAACAGAGTTGTGTTACGATTTTTGCCTCGCTGCATGTGAAGATGTAACAGTGGGGAAGGACGAGAGGCGGGTTGTTGCTTTGTGTTGTCTGGCATGATGAGTGCACCTGTGACTGTGTCCTTTTTCGACACGCGGGCTGGCCTTCTGTTAAGAAGGGCTTTATCTGAAAGTTCCCTAGTGCTTAATACTGTAGTCTTGTCCAAGGAAATTACACCATTGTGTACATGTAGGGCTTCAACTAAAGAATACTTTAATCTGTGATCAATCCATTATTCAGTACCGTCAAAATAAATGATTTTACACTGCATTATTTCAAGAAATGTATTTTCCTTGTAGATAAGAACTAAAGATAACACCTTCTATGACGCCCTTGTCTATAATGTGAAATACTTGTAATGTGTTATGATCAGCTTATAGTACTATATACTTACATTTTTATATACACTCATTAATATTCATAATGCTTTATAACAACACTTGTCTGTTTGGGTTTGTGTTGCTATAGAAAGGCCAAAAGAGTGTTGAATGAAGTAAATGCTGGAAAGAGAAAAGGAAGAAAAAAGAAAAAACCAATGGACAAGTGGAGCCAATAAAGAAACAATGTTAGGTCACATTCAGTGTGTGGGTGTGTTATCAAGCACGCCGAGGAGATTATGAATGAATATCACACGAGGCTTCGTCACATGAGTTCATTCAAACTGCTCAAAAAGCTACACGAAACCCCCACATGCAGTCTGTTTCAGTGCACACGACCCCTTACCCTCAGCAGCTCTCCATCTCGCCCCTATTTACCCCCCTTCTATTTTTCTCCCCTCCTCCTTGTCTTTCTCTGTTTGTCCTCCTCCTCCGCCACCCTTTTTCTCCATCTGTCTGTCCACTCCAGTCAGCCTTCCCACCCGCCAGTGGTTAAGAAACTGACAGTTTGCCGGATGCTTGGACAGCTGATCAAGTGTTGCTGCTCTCTGAATCTGTTGTACATTTACATTTCGCACCACTTTGGTCTGCACGCGTTCATTTGGAGGCAGTCTGGATGACCCGATCCCATCTACCTTGCTAGTTTACTCCACTTTGGAAGGCGGTTTTTCATCCCACCCCATTCTGGTTGACATCTTCTCATAGATGGCCCGTCAAGACTCAGAAAGGCAGGCCGTTGCTAAGTTTACCTCCTGAAATTGGCTTTTTGGTTTGTAATTTGAGACGGAGCAGCAGTCGTGGGTTTGTTTTAAATGAAGATGGATGGGGTTCGATTCAGACAAGGCAAAGAGAGTCTTAAGGAATTGCCTCATCCTGTCCTACTTTGGAATAAACACAGAGTTATCTGCCACTGTCCTCAGTAGCGGTTGGAGTAACGAGTAGCTGTTTTTACTGACTATGGAATTCTTAATCTGTAACACCTGTTTTTCTTTTGTTTTTTTTGTTCTTTCACTGTGTGAAAGTGTATGTTTGTCTGGCCTTTTATAGAGCAACTAGTAGGCTGATGTCATTGTTGCCTGTGTGTCCCATTGTGAGAAACAAAGTGCTGCAGATTAGAATCAGAAGGCAGTTTATGAGTTATGCTCTGGGCTTATGACTACCCAGGGATAAAAGGAGAACACATGAAACTCAATCCCTTCATCAAAGAGGCGAAAGGGAGTGGAGAAGCGGACCGAGGAACGAGGGGGGGGGGGGGGGGGGGGGTTTGGTCGGCCAGCACAGAGGACTGAGGTGTCACCAGTTCTAATGCCGTGGCATGCAGGGAAGGACAGCTGAGCAGCCAGCCTCTCTAAATGGTTAATCTTAAACCACAGAGGACCCAGATCTACATGAGTGCCATGTCCTGCTCATTCATTATCAGCAACAGAATGATATGGAGCTACTAATATGTGTACATCTGTAATATATCCCAGTTGACCCAAAATGATAAATTGGCTCGCTGTCAGATTGCCAAAAACGATCAAATCTGTAAATGCGAGATTGGGCCCCAAATTAAGATCACCTTCCTACTCGACAGGCTTCACGCGTGTCCCTAAGTGTTCTCATACAATGAATACAAAATGTGGGGAGTAGAGGATGGTGAAAGGTTTGTGCTCGGGGGGAAAAAAAAGGAGGCCCAAATTTGTGAGGAGGATGAAGGCGGACACTCAAATGTCTCGGCCGGAGCAGAGAGAGCTGATTTTAAGTAAGTCCGACAGGATAAGTGAGAGGGTCAAACACGCAGCTTCTGGTTGAGCTGCCAAGCGTTGTAGCGGCTACAGAGGATGTGAGAAAGAGAAGAGGCGAGAAGACGTGACCGCCTGCGGGAACGGACGCATGAAGTGAGGAGTGGTGTTCACACCTGTTGGCTGGTTGCGTGCTCGATTGAGCTTTTAGTCCGAGTCAGGAGGTGGCGAGTGAGGAGCACACATCAGAGGGCTGAGGCGGGCCTGGCAAACTGTCTGCATTGAACACACTATACGTAAATATGTTTATGAATATTGGCCACAGTTCAGCAATGAGGTCGAGAAAGCAGAGTGGCGACATCGACATGGCTGACATTTGCAGAAGACAGATAACCGGGGATGAGCCGGGTCCGGGGGCAGGCTGGGATCATGAGGGTGAGAGTGGAGGAAGAGGGCAAGGCAGGGGGACATGGGTGAAGCAGCATGCTCTGTCTGGCTGGCTGGCTGGCTAGATGGATGGATGGATGGCTGAGCCTGTGACCATGGAGGGGATTAGACAGGATTAGCTGTGGGGTAACCTTCCCAAAGTGTCAGTCTGAGATCCACAGCGCTGTGAAGCTGGCCGCCTGGGAATCCAGCCCAGGGGGGCCCACAGCCCCGCACTTGGGTTTTGTTTAACACAGACCCTTGGCACACTGGGCACCACAGACATAAAGTATATAGAGTGGGATGTCATCAAATCAGCATACACCTATAAATGACTTATCCATGGACAGAGCTTGGTCTGAATATGAAAAAAAATAAATATATATATAGATATAACAGAAAAAACAGAACACAATATGCTTGTGTTGTTATTTTGAGATGCTTGCTTGCTGTTACTCCAGGAAAGCATACCTGTTCTATAGGCGTAACTCTGGGATGTGGGCCTTTGTCAGCACGGCGAACCGACTGACTCACTGGGACCAACTTACACAGTAGGGAAAGAGAGGAGGGGCGAGCATGGGGAAGGGGGGTGTTGCACATTCATGGAATGAATGTACTGTAACAATAACACACACTCTGAGAGCTTTGGAAAGTGTGTCCCCCCCCTCACTCCCCCCATTTTGAACAATTGCAAAATATGTCTGTCAACAAATACCTCGCATGTAGAAAATATTTTTTTCAGCCACCAAGGACTTGGCCAGGGGGAATTGCCCAATATCATTCTAAGTAAAGTGCTGACTGAGAAACAAGAAGTAGGTGTGAATGAAACCATTAATTCGTATTTAACCACAAGGGGGCAAGAACTTCCGTGAACAGTTGCCGAGCCCTCACCTAGCACAGATAATGTAACGCACCTCTTTCTCACCACCTGTTCAACGGAAGAATGCAAATATTCACTGGGACTTAAATTGTAGTTTGGTTGCCTGAGAAAGAAACGTTGGGCTTCGTCAGGAGACCACAAAGCATTCAGGTACTGCACTGTATACCGATCAGACGTTGTGTATTTCTTCCTTTTCCCGTCTGCAGTACTTATAGAGATGAAGAGTCTGATTCTTCCTCCAGAACACATCCTGAAGAGAGGAGACAGCGAGGCCATCGCCTACGCCTTCTTCCACCTGCAGCACTGGAAGAGGGCCGAGGGAGCCTTAAACCTACTCCACTGCACCTGGGAGGGCAGTATGTGTCACTATCACTACTTCTATCCAATACCAATGCTTTGCATGTGATGCTTTTTTTGTTTTTGTTTCATTTCATGTAAATGAGTTTATTTCAGTTTTGAAAATCATACTTTTCTCTTTGGGTTCTATTGAAAGTGAATGCGCCCCATTCTACGCATGCTCAGACGTCCGTAAACAGTATTTCAACACAGCCGGGCCATCAGAGACGCAAAGTGTCTTCTTCTGCGCTTCGTTTTTTTTAAAATGGTTGCGTCGTGAGTCATGTACAGCCCGAGAAGAATGAGATCATTCCTCAAACGAAGCACTGGTAGAATGTTATGTTTCATTCGGGTGTTAGTATCTTGTCACTGTACAGTATTTAGCTACTTCAGTGATTTACTGAAAATTATGTCAGTTGTTTAAGTCACACTCGTTGTTTTCATTCATCTTAACTCAATTTGTGCCTCTGTCCGCTTTAACAGCCTTCCGGATAATTCCCTACCCTCTGGAGAAGGGTCACCTGTTCTACCCCTACCCAGGATGCACAGAAACAGCAGATAGGGAGCTGCTGCCCTGTAAGCTACACAATTATCCTTATTATTATTATTATTATTATTATTATTAAGTACATTAGCCGACATGCAGTCCATTAATGTACCGAGTTGCTCGCAATTTGACTCCATTATCCTCTCCCTATTTAAACCCCACGTCTATTCAAAATGCGTCATTGTTGTTTTGTTTTGTTGTTTATCTGCCCTGGCTCTGACTTTTTTTCGTGCCCTATTTCACTGCCCGCAGCGTTCCACGAGGTGTCTGTGTACCCGAAGAAGAGCTTCCCTTCTTCATCCTCTTCACAGCAGGCCTTTGCTCCTTCACCGCCATGCTGGCCATGCTCACACATCAGTTCCCTGAGCTCATGGGTGTCTTTGCCAAAGCAGTAAGTACTTCAGCTACAAGCGCACATTTCATCTCAAAGGGTTCTGCTGTACAATTTATAGAGACGCTGATTCAGATGAATCGATGTAAGTTTGGTCGACCGCTGGCATCTTCGGGGTAATCTTCTGATTGGGTCGGTGTTTTGAACGCATGTGTTTGTAACCTGACCTCTGTGAAACCCCCTGTCAGGAACACTGGAGGCTCATGGGAGTCGTAGGCCTGTGAAGTCTGTGCTTCCCGCCAAAACAAGCTGTAGCCCAGCTTAAGCTATCGGTGACCACATAATGCAAGTTTATCTCCATTTCAAACATAGTAGTGCAGCTTACAGCCTTGGAGATTTAGAACAGTTGAATGCGCCCATGGCTTCCTTTGACTGTTTATTTATTATAGACGTGTTTGTTATCTGTTTTTAACAAGTTTGGCAAACTCCATACTTTGGGAAATCTTTTGTTTATGGTCTCTGTTTATTAGGGCCTGCCTTTACATAGACATGTAGTAAAAACAAGGCCACGGAGAACAGCTAGTGCTCTTCCTTTTTGTTATGGGAAAGATCGAGGGCAGATAGGATTTTTAACAGCAGCCCCGGCTAGCCTGGTTTGCGTAATGTTCAGATGGAGTGCATGAAGACGAGTGAGGGAGGAACACAGAGGTCCTCGCTGCCTTCTGAGGAAAAACAGATTCCTCTAAATCTGGTGCTCGTGAACAGAAGATCCAAGACTTTCCTTAATTCACGGACAGCAGACATGTGTCGCGTAGCAGTTGATTATGTTTCATATATTAAATGGGATTAGAGGCGTGCTTGATTTGCACTTGTCTAGCCAGGCTGATACATCCACTTATGAGGCTATTAAAGTGTCAAGTGTATCAAGCACACCTCAAGTAGTTTCAGATAGAAACCATATTGTAATATTTTAGAGGACGTTTCACAGTTACTTTGCAACCTTAAATCACTAACATGTGCATTTGAAATGCTCTATTATACACATACCTATTATATTGTATAACCTAGATCCTAATCGTAGATCTGAGTGGATATATTCACTGCTGGTAATCATGAAAATTAGTGTTTGAGCTGTTCCTTCTAGGTTCTAAGTATGATGAGTATCTGTCCGATTTGGTAAAATTCGTTATTGCTCCTCATCAGTAAACAGTCAGAAAATATAAAGTCTATCCCCAAATCAAATGAGTAACACTTTCCACAAACACCATTTTAAAAAAAAAAAAAAAAAAAAAAGATAATACTTGGATGTATTGCTGCTTTGTTTTTCTCATCCCTGTACTCTGGATGGCATGTATAAATCAGCCGTGAACTTCCATGCTGCAACTCAAATACATATTGCAAACCGTGCTTAGCATCTTAACTGTAATATAAATGTTTATCTTCCTTTTGAAACACACAAGTTTTACCTCAGGCTTTGAGACAGAATATAGTGCATGAGTGACATAACATTTTAGAGAAAAGCAATTTATACTTATAAAGAACAAATGGGAAGAGGTCTTAAGACTCATGCTGCTTCTCTCTCTCTCTCTCTCTCTCTCTCTCTCTCTCTCAGTTCTTCAGCACACTCTTTGCGCCCCTGGGTTTCTTCGCAGACAAGATGGAAAGCTTCATGCCGTCCAGTTTTTGGCACCAGCTGACTCGAATCTGACCCCATCTCTCACACACGCACACACACACACACACACACACACACACACACACACACACACACACCAATAACACTCCAGACCCTCAGACAAAAAAAGTGTTTGCTCTCCTGTCTTCAGCATTACTGTCCACTTGCTGCATTGTTACTGATTATGTTGGCTGAGGTTGTATCAACACGGCAAAGCCACTCTTGAGATGCCCTCCCACATTGTTCCAGCGGCCAGAGTTTTTCCAAGAGCACATTTAGTGAATCCCATCTGCAACGATTCCACGCGTTCATTTGTCATCATGTTAAAATTGTGGTTTTTAAGGTATCCCACCAAAGGCTGTGTTGCAGATTTTTGCCGCAAAACTTAAATAAGGAGTTTGTGAGAGGCACTCTCCTATTCTATCACAATAGAAGTAAAACAAAATTTAAAAAAAACGGCATGTTTTTTTAATATGAACTACTGTCAAGTCAGATGAGTTAGTTTTAACCAGTTAAACAACAGGAAACAGAAACAACAACAGTTTGTACATTCAGAATGTCCCCTTGTAGAATATGTTTACCAATATGATCCTCAATTATTTATCACAAAAGATCCCATTGGCCATTTGGGATGGGACCCCGATGCGTCCTACGTCCACCCTCAGTGCACCACAGACGTCCAGTGGGGCAGATTTAAACGTCTGTAAGGCCTCCGAAAAACAGAGCTGTGATTTACAGCCTCGAAGTGCCTGCAGTGTATACAACGCCTCTGCAGTCCAGCAGTTGTTACCATGGCATGACACCTCAGCACTATATCACTGGGGCAACCGTCGCCCCGGCAACATTGAAATGTAAATGGGCTCATCACTGGTCGCACTCATTCCTGCTGATTGCGCCACAGAATGTTATGAGTCAGTGTGCTCGTCAACTTCTGAAACGGCAAAAAAAACAAAAATGAAAGACGCGCACGTTGTCATACTGAGAATCGACTGAGGCAAAGTAAGGTTTGCTGTAATACAGTCGTTCTAAATGCAGAGAAACATTTGACGATGGGTGGCAACATGAGGATTGATTCTTCTGTATCTGGTTTAGTTCGGGCTTTATTAAAAGATTTACTCATCTCTGTTTTACCAAACGTAAGAGGCCAGCTTCTCCTTGTTGTAAAGTATAATGTAATAACCTGTCAGAAACAAATGTGCCTGGTTAAAAAAAATGTAAATGTAAAATATAATCCTATTATCTATGTAAAAATGTAATGATTGAAGCTTATTGAAAAAAAAAAAAAACTTTTAATTGTTGCACCTCTTGGTCAAGTATAAGAAACATCCCAAATTGCTTATTACATTAACAGGTCTATTACATTTTATCTTAAGGCAGACATGTTTACTTTATTTTCTCAAGTTCTGTTACTTATAGTTATTACATTATCGTTACAACATTATTAGTACAACAATATAGAGCCCTCGTATGTACTTTAAGTGACATCATGCTTACAAATCTTCACTCTACGTGTCATAAAACGTGTGATAATAAAGTGCCTTTAAGTACATGAATAAAAAAAGGATTTAACTATTGTGTAATTTGGCATTTACTGCACCTACAATATTGATGTCAAGTTGAGTGGCAACTCTCTTCAATTTTGATGCATTCAATCTGATAAATAGATGCCTTCAAATGTAATGTGTAACAGAATTGTTGATTGTGCAGTGATTAGCATTAAATTAGACCCAGCAGTCGAGTAACAAAGAAAAACAACGAAAAGGGCAAGCTGGTGACGATTTAATGGCACGTGAAAATGTGCGTTTACGGTATGTTGCAAAGTTGGATTATGATTTTAATAACCCTTCCTCGCTCTGAACTACAAAGATTCTGTTTTTTGCGCCTCACTCTGGTTTGTAATCTGTCTGTTTAAATTTGTGACACTTGAGATGTGACATTTTATAGTGTTCAACCGAAATGTAAGATGCTGAAGACGGGAGAATGTTTGAAAAAATTGTAACTTCCCTTGGATGAGTTTGAAAGCAAAACTCACAAATAAAATTTGCTTTCAGTGAAATTTCTTTCTGTGTTTTAATTTGGTTGTTGAGGTCGTTTTGTGTACCGTTTTAAAAATGCGGAAATTATATTTTCAATTTCAGACATGAACCTATTGAAGCTCACTTTTCTTGACGGCGGGTGCCATTTCAATTGATGTTTTTATATGACTAGTGTATTGATAGGGAGTCGGTATCTGGTTCAAGGACAAACTCCTCGCTCTGCCACCCTGCTGCTCCTAGACTATATAAAGCCAAGAGCCATCATTATGATTACACCACTTCACCACCATCAGCAGATGCTTTTATGTGGCAAGTTCTCAGCGAACCACTGGTGCCATAATCATACTCCATACACTCGTGCTCAAGTGGCGAACAGCAGTAATGAAAATCGCTGTAGAGGATTGTTGACGGGTGCTCAAGTGTCTGCTCTCGGTGCCAGAGCGCGGTCCCATGCTGCATGTCGAAACATGAGTTGTTCACTGACCTCCGGAGTGCATCAAAGTCAGGGTGACGGCAAAAAAAGAAAGAAAGCGTAAAACACACAGGGGGTAACGTTTCGACAACGACTATGTAATGAAGACAGATGTGTAGACGTTTCATATGATCTTCTCATGTCCTGTATGATATAAAAGATGTTTGAGACATTTACAACATGAATGGCCAGAGTCAGTAGGGTTAATAAGATACAAATAAAATACTGAAATGATGATTTGGAGCATATTACTTGTGTGGAAACACACGGACACTTAACATCTCCAGTGAAAAGGTGCAGTCCTGACAGTTGACCCATAAAAGGAGAGTTTGTGTGCGCTGCTGCCATCCCACTAAGCTCTTTGCCCGGTGTGTCCCTGAAGATGACATGAAGTTTGAGTTGGACTTGAAATCTCCTAAAAGATCTGCCTCAAGTAAGTAAAACCCAAGTGAAATGTGGTTTCATCGGCTTATGAGTTATGACAACATGAGGTATTTCATTATCCAGTTTTCTGATGACCACTCAGTGAGTTGATGATCAGCCAACATTAGACTACAATGAGTCACTGAGACTGCTTCCCTCTTCTCTGTCTCCCAAACTGCATCATATCTGACGCACGACAACTTAAAAATAAACTCTACATCTCCAACACTCCAGTGTCGGTGTGTGTAGAGAAAAGTGTCTTAAAAAACGAAATGGAGTGAACTCAAGGTAGTTCATATAGGCCACGTAATAATAATAAGTATTACTTATATTAGTGTTGTGTATTTGATTCCATAATATTGTAATGGTCTGATTTGATTTACCTCACTGCAGTCCCGAAATATTAAAAACATTGTTTTATTCAGTGTGTAAAGCTTTGTGCAGCAAGCACACTGACTATTCTCTTCTTATTCTCCATCTTTCATAGAAAGGTTTGGCCCATATCTCGTCCCGCAGCGTTGCCGGCACATGCGTCAAAATACATCAAACGTGCTGTCTGATCTGGAATCGTGTGCTATTTCGTTTCTAAGAGATTCGCTCGGACGTTTCCCCAAAAAACTTGAAAAACGCAGAGAAATTGTCCCATTCACTTGAATGGGGTTTCGGTGGGAAGAGAGAAAAAAAACACTCATTCTTCTCCCCCATAGTGATTTGCCATACTTGATTTCAAGTTTGAAACGTTAACAAAACTCTGGACTTTATTTTGCCAAATGGGGATTGTTGTAGCTCTCAATCATTTTCATGCAATCGTTGTTTCAGGAACATCTTGGGGCTGTTTTCAGGGTTTATAACGGGTGTGTATTGCACAGAATGTTCAGAGCCACAGTGGAGAGAGGAGCTTCAGAATCTTGTGAAAGAAATATTCCTATTTTGCCACCATTTCTATAATTTTCACTTTTAAATTGAAGGTGCAGAACAGACTTTAAAACATGCGTCTGAAGTGACTTGAATATGTAAATATAGAACATTAACAGTGATGAGGGGACATGCACCAGATCGTTTGACTGTAAATGTCCGAGGGCATGAGTGATTTTCACAGGGATGAAAATGTCTGCGTTTCGTACAGGTCCGACAGACGAGTGACCGGCGTTGGGCGTGGAACCAGTCAGATGGTCTCGAGGAACATCAGTCTCTGAGAGGGCGGTTACTTCCGGTTACAGTCTCTCACTTCCTGTCACACAAGTTGGGAGTGGCCACGGCGTCCATGGGTAAGGGTACATCCCGATTCTTTGATTGGTGGACGCTGCAGATGAACTGATCTGATACATTTAAGTTAAAAGTTTTAATTGGTAATGCTGTTCAGACCGACAATTAAAGAATTAATTGTAGGTCTGAACAACAAAAAGACCACAAACAACTTTGCTTCATTCATTCAAAGGATTTTTCTTTTTCTTTTTTTTGGTACAAACATGATTTTATTTTTGTTATTTTTTCATCCAGCGACATCAATAGGTGAAAACAAAATTGTGGTCAGCGTTTTGACTTGGGGCCAAATAGCTGCAAAATGTAAGGACATTCCCACCAGCCACAGATGTTACTTGTGTTCAAAGATTCGGGGTCGACGGTTCAATCCCCGACGCCTCCTGTACGCATGTCGAAGTGAGCGAGAAGCTGAACCCCAAGTTGAATGTTTCACAGCAGCCCGCTGCTCCTAAATAAAACAAACAATTGCAGCAAATGTCACATATGAACACCTTTTTAGGTGTTTTTATATTTAGACTCAGCATCTTTCTGATGGTCATGTTTTATGGGGTATCTTCTGGTTTTGTTTGTTTTGTAGTGTGTTACTTGTCTGTTGTGCTCTGTGGACTGGGTCTATTGTTGTCTGTATAAATGTTTGGTGGAAAATGAGTTTCCCCACTTGGAATTAATAAAGTTTTCCAATCTAATATGTATGAATACATATGTGACGATAAATCTCAAATTGAAGTGAAGCGCAGCAAAAATCTCATTGTGATAGTGTGACACAACCTTCATGACAGTTTGGTAAAAGACTGCAGATGTGCTTGAAAACTCTTTCCTCTAACTCTAAATCTTTACATCTTGACAGCAACTTTTGAGAACATAATGCAAACGGTTAGGACACAAATGCACCGTGGGAGTTTGTGGGAGCCCGCTCTCATTAATGTTGTCCTCTTTCCACAGTGGAAGTCTCTGTCCAACGACGAGCAGGCCAAGTATTACGAACAGGCCAATGGAGAGAAACGCCTCCACGCTCAGCGCCACCCTGACTGGACCCCCGGCAACAATTACGTATGTACAACTCATGTTAACGCCAGAATACTAGAGCTTATAAAGCAAAGTCACGGAAAGAGTCTTGTTTTTATCAGCACATGTCGGATGGAAAGTTTGTTTGTTTTTGTGTAGGGAGTAAAGAGAAAGAGAGACAGGAGCAGGGCCGTCAAACTGGATGCCAAACTGGCCGAAGGTAAGACAATTTCTCTGATGTTTTTGCCTCTCTGGTTCAAAATATACAGTATTAATACAATTGTATGAGATGATGGGGACTATAAAGAAGAAGCACTGGTATCTGTTTAAATTATGATTTTAACTAAACTGAAGCTGATCAATAAAATGATCAATGTTAAGTCATAAAAGAAGTTCCAAATGGTATTTTAGGTTAACGACAGGACCTGGTTCTGTAATAGACAATTATATTCTACAGTTAAAAAAAACTATCTTCATCACTAAGGGGTTTATGGATATTTTTTATATCACTGTGCACGGTTTAAATCCCTCTGCTCCACGAAAAAGCCGTAACGCTTCATCCACGTATTGTTTTCTGTCGCTTATGAGATTTAATTATTTATTATTCGATCTTTATTTAAAAGGGACCATGTACAGTTAAAACATAAATGTCACCACTGTACCAGATTGTAGCTGCAGCTAATTTGCACCTGTAGTCCCTTGACAGACCATAACAAACATAAAACAATAGCAAACAGTACAGGATAAGACACAATACAACAGTATATGTGGTAAGAAGAACACACAATGTACAGCACATTAAACGTAAGTAATACAAACTATTACAAGTAAGTAATAAAAAACATTAAAGGTAAGCATGAAATGAATTTAGGGATAATGCATTTTGGAACACAGCCCTGTGCCCTGCTCGAGAAAGACGCTGAAACCCCCAATATATTAATTTATTGTATGTCACCGGGGACATAAATGTAAAGGATCTGGGGTAAATGCTGCGGAAATATAATTCACATTGTGTTGCCTTTTTGTTTTCTTTATCAATGCTATATGAGATACTGTATGAGAGATGTATAGCTGGATTCTCCCGGTAACCAATAAGTATGATGTCACTTGGCAAGGACAGTAAATAAATTACACTAAAGCGGCTACAGTCAAGTCCAATTTCATGTCCACGTGAAGCCTTTTAATTTCTGCTGATAGGGTTCCTCTCTTCCAAGAAACACAGGGAAACTTCTGGAACAGATTTTCAACACTTTTCCCTAAATAGTCTAGCGAGCAACAATTTCACAATCTATACACACATCAACATATTTCCCATATTGCTGTACATCATAGATATGCATCGCATGATTAGATGGAGTCCAGTGTTTTGAACCCGTCGGACAAGTTCAAGGGGAATATTAAACATGTTTAGTGTGAGACTGACACACCACTGAATGGTTCTTGACTCATTACAGTGTGTAAGCATGGATTACAACATTCCTCTCCCCTGGCTTCCCTGAATGTGAGACATCCGTGTGGACCACACTGTTAGTCTTTCCCCCCCCCCCACCCCCCCCCGGCCAATTTTAGCTCTGAAATGTTGTCAAATTGAGATGCCCGTTTGATATCACTATGATGACAGAGAATGCCTGCGATGCCTCTCCTGTTATTTTTACAGAGTTCAACTGGATCACACATTGTGGGGGACAAAGCTCTGCGGATACTATGACAGATTTAAACACCAGCAAAGTAGTATTAATCCACTCTGTGCGTGCACAGCTTAGCTAATTGCTCGACGAAAACCAACTTCTCAAAGAAAGTCCCTCGATTTCCCTCAAAAGAACGTTCTTTTTAAACTTTGAAGACGGACTCTGGAATTACCTGACGGCGAGCGCACTGAATGTTAAAACACTGTTGGCTGCATGTCTTGGCCATTTGTCTGAAATCAGGGCTCAACACAAGAGACCAACTGAGCTGTAAGAAGGGAAGACCTCTAATAGGAGTGACAAGGGGGGATCAACAAGGTTTATTATGGAGCCAGTCAGGAATTTTGGGACCTGCATTTCAAAGGTATAAATACCTTCCAGACAGTTATACAATCTAGGACACTGTCGCTGTATGCTGAAGAAAAAGCTTGACTTAGATGTTAAAATGTGGCATCATCTGCTTAAGTACAAATGTTTGTTTGCGTTGGCTGAAATGTAAAGTTATATAACGTCAAAAAAAGTATTCCGATTTTTTTAATGCGATGTTGGAGTTGCGAAAAGCAAAGTGACCTCAGGTACAGGAAGTATGACATTCAGCCTCGACCTCTCCATAAGTCCATAGTACAGATCAGTGCGGGCCCGCTGGTTTCCAATGTGAATGCAGGAATGAAATGTTAGATTTCATAACCGACTTAAGTTGCTTTAATCACGTTCAGAGAATGGAAATAGGAACTTTTGAGTGCAGCCACAGGCCGTATGTGTGAACCGCGCTCACCTTTTCTAATCTTTAAGAAAAACACGGCCGACATGCTCTTCATTTACATTCAAAACAGGCTCCTTTTGTTAGCAATTAACTTTTGACTTGTGAACGTTTAACACGCCGTGTCATTTGGCTTCGATCAAAGCACTTTGCTTTGGCATCTCCCCCCCACCCCCTTCACTACGTGGACTTCAAAAAATCAGTTGACCCTCAGCATCCACAGCTTGTTGTCAGAGTAATTTTAGATCTATAATGCCCTCTGAGGGTTGTGTCTCCGATGGCCGGGCTCGATGTCTGGCAGCATTACCAGATGTTGAAAAAGTCAAATTCAGGCCTCCACAGCTATACTTCGCTGCTCCTTCTGCAACGCGTTGGCCCAGTTTCATGAAATAATTCACTCCTCACAAACCAGTCGCAGCCAGTATATATGCGCACAAAGGACTGAAAGCACACTTGCAAAATATTGCATTGTAAAAAGTATTCTGTCACAATACCAGAAACATGCTGCTGAGGAGAAAAGCTGCACAACCTTGAGATGCAACTCTTAGAATGCAACTCGGCACTAAGAAGCAGACATTGGAGACAGAGTGTATAATAATAACAACTGTTTTTTTAAAAGGGTTTTTTCATAAAAATATATAAACTCTTTTAAACAGAAACTTGTGTTTTTAATATTTTCCCATATAATTAGGTTCTTCAGCGTTACAGTACATATCTTGCTGTTCATTTTTTATTTTTTTTTGTTAAGATCTGCGACAATTTAGCAGCATATAAATGTACATTCTCAAGCCTTTTAGTTTGAGGGAAGTAGCATTAAACGTTATCAGCAGCGACACATTTGCTTGAGCATGGAGCAGTGATCCAAGGGGTCTGACGCCATCTTCAAAAAAATAATGAAATGTGCCTCAACAGCCGTGATCTGTAGCTTTAAAAGCTATAGAACAGCATCGATGCAATATGTAGTAAATGCTCTTCTTTTCTTTTTTTTCTTTTTTACATAAACAACATCAAAAAGCCGCATCTGAGAGAATAGAAAGTACCGTGAGATTTAAAAAACGTGTCCGTAGCATTCTGGAGTTTTACTGCCATCAAAATAGAGGCATGAGTGGTGGATGAAAAAAACAAGAAACAATAATCATGGCCGAGAGCAACTGGAAGTAGGTGAATTATGGTAAACAACAAAGGCTGCAGGGATGGATAACCAGCTGTTCAGATCAACAACAGCTGCTTTGGTCGGGGCTGTTGTTGAAGGTACTGATTAGGTTGTAACGGTATGCGATGTTTACGGTTTCTTAGAAAATATCACGGTATCAAGGTCCGGCGATACACGGTACTATATTATTATTATTAATAGTGGTCGTAGTTACAATGGCCCTTTTGAGGAATGAGAATTGAATTTCAATAAACTAAATTAAAAACCTGATTTAGAGAAATAGTATGAAACTATAATGTGTTATATGACTGGAGTTTAATGTTGGCAGCACTATAGGATGTTAAATGAAAAAGAAACCACATCCGCTGAAAGCTTTTAAAATAATGTCCTATAATTGTTAACACTTACTGTGTATATATAATACAATATTTAATACTGTAGGTGTGCAGTCTGCCTTCTCCCGTCTGAACCTTTAACTCCAAAAAAAAAAAAATGCTCACCTATGTCGGGTTTTTCAATACCACACATGAGCAAATAAGATATGACAATTTTAATACCGTGGTATACCCTGATACAGGTATACCGCTACAACCCTAGTACTGATGATATAAGGAGTATCCGTTTTTATATAATAAATCTGTGAGTTTTAGGATCAGACAGCAAATCACTGCACAGCAATTCGGGATGATATTGCACTGTGTTTTGACAACTTTGGATTCCCTCACCTCAAAGATATCGTCCTACATGACGATCATCAGCTGAAGGAGTTCAATAATCTACATAGAATGTGCACCTGCATGTATTTGATTGGCCTACACAACGTGTTTACCAGACAATGTTACATTTGTTTGACGCAGTAGTCTAATTGAAATGTACGAGGGGGGCTGTGTATTTTTTTTTGGGGGGGGGGGGGGGGGTTACACAGTTCTAAGGACAGTTACCTGAAGCTGTCTGAATAGCGGCGAAACAAAAAAGTTAAAACAAAGACAAAGAGCCAGAGGTAGAAATGATAATGTTCTCCATAAGGAAACACAGCCAGAATGTGTTCGACCAATCGCAGACCAAATATGTGAGATACTGTATGGAAAGTGTAACTCCAAAGTCCATTGTGCCGCTTCATCGTTCCTGCTTCGTCTGTCGTTTTCTCTCCCGGGAACCTGCTCAAATTCAGCTTCAAATGCAGCGAGTATGCGGCCACTTTAACTCAACGTCCTTTCTTGCTCCTTCTGTTTGCGCTTGCTTCCGGTTCACAGTGTCATCATCTGATCTTAATCGAGTAAGAAGCTCCCTCCGACTTTTTGCTGGTTTGTTAGAGTTGCACTCATTAGCAGCGATTGTCTTTTTTTTCTTCGTATTTTAAATGATTTTGTTGCAGTAACGTCCAATGATATCATTTCAAATGACACAGTGTTTGTACAATATCTCCAAAAGATATCTCCATCTTTCTTTCTTTCTCTCTTCGGGCTAAATATGACTGTAAATATGATCGTCAGTATGAGCAGGATGTCATGTGGTCACACCGTCTGAACGTTCTATCACCTCATATCTCTGCTTCAAACGACGGTGCGTTTACAACAGAACAATACAATATATTCAGACGTTTTGTATCAAAGATTTAACGTTTGTCTTAAAAAAGCTCAACAAATTCTTCAAAGCAGCACACAATCAGTAACCGGGCCTAATTTCCAGTTTAGCATCAAAGTCTGTGAAGTCTCTGCTTCATGAAGTGTCAAAGGATCAAAAGCCACAGAGGTATGACAGTAAAGAGATCCCAATTATATATCCCATAATAAAATGCAGTCATTCGCGAGCAGGTTATGGAGTCCGTCCGTCGGGGACTTGTGATTGGTCGGGTCTCCTCGTTAGGTTATGTCCAGCCAATCGGGACGCTTGTGGGGCTTGCAGGTGTGAACGTCCACCAAGTCCTCGCAGTGGTTGCACTCCACGGCGCAGCACCACTTGAACTTGCACTCGCACTTGGTGACACGTTTGACACGCGTGGTGTCGTAGCCCCGCCCACAGCACATGACCTCACAGCCGTCAGTGCCTCTGGAGGACTTGTTGCACACTCTGCCTGCTGTGCCCAGGGAGCCTGGAAAGAAAAATATGAAATATTTGCGGTTGGAGAGTAAATCATAGTGTTCGTATCGCATAGTGAAACATCTTGTTTGGATTCGCAGGCTTTTCCCAGTTTCATGTTTTCATATTAATAAAAGTAGGAACCATAGAAGTGAAACCATGATTGCAGCCTCACCCTAACACTATTTTAACAAACAATTAAGTACAAGAAAAAGTATATTTTTTATGTTACAGGAATTAAATTCTGGAAGAGCTGTAGTTGCATACACATTTGATATAACGCAATAGCAAACATTTGATCTTGCTATTTACAAAATAATAAGCTGGAAGATATTATACCGCTGTGTGGAGCTGAGGAGGACTGGGGGGTAGGGGGGGGGGGGGGGGGGGGGGGGGGGGGTAGGGGTGATTTTGCATTACACATCCATATTTGATCAAGTGGTGATACAGAAATAGAGATAAGTGCCACTTTAAAGGAATTGGAACTTAGACGTGTGAACGACATGCACCTTTTCTATTGTACACACAATAACTATAGTCACCGTTCTTCTTCAGTGGTTGTTGGTCCTAGTCACATTTCAGCTCAACCCTAATTCCTTTTTGGAGAACCTCCAGTGATGACATACTGTCGATGTCCAGAACTGCTCATCTTGGCAGCTGACCACCTCTGAACACCATATTTTGATGCTGAAAACGTTTTTTCCAAAGCAGAATGTGACTTTTCCACACGCCTCGGCAGGGTGTTGGCTTCCAGAGGCGCTGACAGAACAGTCTCGGAGACAAACACCAAAGTGTCCACGTACTCGGGTGTAAAATCTAAGCCTGAGATCAGATGCCATGTCTAATAACAGAGCATCCCTGAAGTAAAGAAAGACGGATAAGAGGAGATATTCCCCTCAGGCTCTAGGGAGTGGAGCCTAATACTAACCAAAAAATAAGCCTGCATGTATCCTTAGGCTATGAATTCCTCTACAATGGAGATTAGTGGCGAGGAGGGTCATAAGCTTTCTTTTTAAGATCACCTTTTAACAAGGAAAGACAGCCTTTCCTTTGAGCGAACACACCTTCATTACCCTGTGTTGTCAGAGGAGTGGGAGAATCTGGTGGTACCATCATGCCCCCTCCACTGATGCCCTGCGCTATCTCACCTCACCCATTAACAGTGAGCGAGTGAACTCCTTCACGCTCTATTGAAGGGGGCTGGATTGGAGGAGAGAGGCAGAGCTTAACAAGGTAAAGCAAACACCAGGAATTAAAGGGGATGTTAAAGGTCAAATCATTGAACGTTAAGCTGTGAAGGAATGCAAGCCTCCAGTGGACGAGTCTCTGATTCTCATAGCAGGACCAGCCACCTGTTGGACCTGTCTCTTAACAATATACGCAATAGTCTTTTTAATTGAAAATTGGAAACAATTTGTCGAATAATATTGGACTCAAAAATGCGTCACTGAATCTCAGAATATGGATTGAAGGTGTTTTGCTCACCTGAATGAAATATAGATTTCTTTATTCTGAATTGTTACACATACTGGGGGTATCTCAATCCAGTCTTTATGATCAGTTATATATAGGCCCCGATAAGGTCCTTCTCTACCACATACAATAGTATCTAAATTAAAGCTGTTCATAGCCAGGTCGGTACGGGATGTTATGTCGGCATAACTTTTTCAGATCAACTTGTGTTGATCAAAAATGGAATTTTTTTTTAAAAAAACGAACATTTTGAAATGGTGAAATAGAGAGCCGTGACACGTTTATTTCTTAACTTTAAAGCTTCTCAGTACATATCTTGGTCACATTTCTTACAAAACAAATTCCATGGTGCGTAATCCAACAATGTTTGTTGATGTTATGTTTTTATGTAAATACCAATTTATTGGCTTTCTGAGAACACAACCTCTCAAAACTTTAAGCATGGCGAAATACCAAAAGGGATTGTCGGGTAAACGTTGTGTAATTTGAGTTAACTGACTCATTTTAACAATGAGTAAGAGCACTGAGCTCAGGGTAGCGTAATGTTTTGTGAATATACAGCCACCATTGTCTTACAGTCTTAATTTCCCTCGTTTTGTGTATGTCCATCTTAAGTATTCAAAGAAAATAATATTTTTTTAAAAACCTTATTCACTCACCCGCTGAGCGCTCCGTGAGACAGTAATCCGGTGAGTTCTCGACGTACACCAACTCATTCTTGGTGCTTCCCTTGAAGTCCTTGTCGGCCACCATGAAGCCCGTCCCGTCCTGGTTCATGGTCACCTCGATGGCCGTGTTGTACTTCTTGCGCAGGTAGTCGCCAGTTCGCCGGAAGTCGGACATCGCCAGCCAGCAGGTCCTCAGAGAACAGGAGCCGCTGACCCCGTGACACTTGCACTCCAGCTTCATAAAGCGCTTCACTGCCTAGAGCAGAGGTCAAAGGTGACAGGGTGTTAAGCCTATGATGTAGCCCATGGCATGATGTAGGTGTGATCAGCGCTTCGTCACTCTGACTGGAGTTTACTTTGAGTTATCTTCCTTTTGAAACAATCTGGCTTGTTTGTGTTGAACCTGAAACTAAATCTACCGCTGACAGCCAATTCATAATGTATGCTTCTGGGAGATTTTATCTCACTTTGTTGCCTGTTGTGAGGTGTGTGTGCGTGTGCGTGTGCGTCTGCGTGTGCGTGCGTGCGCGTGCGCGCATGCGTGTGTGTGTGTGTGTATTAAAGTTATATTTGCAAGATAGTTTACAATGGTCTTAAACAAATCAGAGTATTAAAGGGATATTATAGAGTCTCTTTAAAATAAGGATGTGACTTGTGGTAAAATATACTACTGTCTCTTATAGTCTTTAGTAGGACACTTACATAAATAAGTTGCTCAACTGCAACGCAGACTGGAGCTGAAGCTCACTAGGGGTTAACTTGGGCTGGGGCTGTCCGGGGCTCAGCGTTGCCGTGTCATTTTGCCAAGGTTGAAGCCCCAAATGTTTTGAGCATAGCTCCGATTTTATAAATGCTGTGAAGCTCAACAAAAACCTAATATGTGCAATAACAAAAAACTGTAACATAACTGTGTGTGTATGGGGGGGATCTAACAGTCGATGCTGAGTGACTCAAGGAGCGAAGGGTAGAGGAGAAATAGCAGTTAACCTTCATCATGGTTGTGCTGTTTGATTTGATTTGACCAACCATTCGTTGCATAACATTAGCCTACTTTGAGTTTGAATTTTACAATCGGTGAAAAAGAGACAGACATTTATATACTGCGGGGTAGTATACTCCCTGATAATATGTCATAATTTATGTTTAAGACGTGTACTCTGAACGTTTTAAGGAGCCACAGGGCATGAAAAAGCATAAAAACAGAGCTTACTTATCTATATAAGGTACCCTAACCTAAACCACCCTCCCACATAACAAAACCCAATGTAAGCCCTGCTGCTCACCATCCGCCCGCACCGGTTGTTGTGCAGGTTCATCAGGGCTCGAGCGTCTTTCACCATCCTCTCTCGAGCATCGACGAACGCCTTGGCAAATTTGGTGCCGTAGTTGATGTTGTCGCTGCATCCGCCCCAGTCGAAGTTGCCCCTGTCGTCGCTCGCTCGCCCCCGCTTCTGGCCATCGCAGTTGCAGATCTTTAGCTCGCCCTGACTGCAGGCCCTGGTAATGGCGTAGACCACCCCCGCTGAAGAGATTGCGTACACGAAACGCCGCCTCACGGCTGCCTGAGGGGTGGGTGGGGGGGGGGGACACAGGAAAGAGAGGCGTCGTAATGAAATCCTTCAGAAAATAAGCTATTTCGTGATTTTTATTTGTTTGCATATTTTCTTACTGACACTTTTCATTTGACAGTGTCCTAAAGGTTAACGGAAACCACGCCGCAAACTGGTTTTGTGGCTTTCTTTGGTAAGACTCAAGCGCTTCTTTTAGCCGCCTCTCTCCACTATCTTCCTGACATTAGGAGCACAAAAAATCATTCCATTTATGGTGGATGGTCCAGACAGGGGGTAGAAGCATGTCAACTTTAATCACAATCCACCTCGCTCTGCTTTCACCTTTTATTTTGCACAGATGGCAGCTTTCTCAGTCACTGGGCTGTGTTTTCATTTCAGACAAGAGGAGATTTTGGGGGTTATTTGGTCTGGCTTTCCCACCCACCTCCTGTTCTCATTCCTGCTCACGCAATGAAGCAGAACACAGGCGATATGTCAGGGAGTAAAGCTTTGTCTGGCTGCCAGAGACATCTACCCAAATATTTACTCCTATTACTGTTTATACATCACCAGTGTAGATCTCTCGATCTGCTACTTGTTTTCGGAGAACATCCACTTTCCCAATCTTCCCCCATTCCAGAGAAGGTGGAGAACAAATCAACACTTTCTCTTTCTGTTTGTATTCTAGGACAAAGTTGATTTAATAAGACACCTATTAATTCTCTGCTTATCTGGTAACCGCGGAGGCATTTACGAGGATGATTAACTTGAGTGTCTCTGACATAAACAACCGCTGTCACGCACGCACAAGGAACCACACAGATAGAAATCCCTGTCACACATGTGCAGACACTCACTTCGCAGCATCACCCTGCCAAACACAGTGTGGTCCCGGTCCAGCGTGCTGCAGTTCCAGCGGTGGTGTCTGAACTGGTGCTGGCACTCCTTGATCCACTCCTTGGCTCCCTCGCCGATGGACTGCATCAGGTCCGGGTGCCGCTGGCACAGCTGCCGCTGCTTGTTCACCAGGCCGGGAATGTTGTCGCAGATCACCCGAGCACCCAGCGCCCCGATGTACCTGCAGACAACGGGTGTTGATGGGGATGAGTTAAAGGGGCCCTGCGTGGTTATGCACCCTGTGGGCCCGACAGCTTGGCCTGTGCAAAGTGACGCACTGTATTGCGGCTCCGGAGGAGTCAAGTCTGAGAAAAGTGACCCACAGTGATGTCATCAGGGTTATTTCTGCATTCACGCAAAGGCGGACGGCCCCCGTTGTTAACTTTTTGTTTGTGCCAATAAATAGCCTAATTTTGCTGCTTTGGATGTGCTATACGGTTGTCGTGGTTCATGACAAGTGAATACAGATGCAAACAAACGAGGTTCATCTCATTTTAAATAGCTGAATACATTATATTAGTTTGGGCTGCACGGTGGTGTAGTGGCTAGCACTGTCGCCTCACAGCAAGAGGGCCGTGGGTTCGATTCCCGGTCGGAGCGGTCCTTCTGTGTGGAGTTTGCATGTTCTCCCCGTGGCAGTGTGGGTTCTCTCCGGGCTCTCCGGCTTCCTCCCACAGTCCAAAGACATGCTGCAGGTTAATTGATCTCTAAATTGCCCATAGGTGTGAATGTGAGAGTGAATGGTTGGTTGTATGTCCCTACATGTGCCCTCGATGGACTGGCGGCCTGTCCAGGGTGTCCCCTGCCTTCGCCCTATGTCAGCTGGGATAGGCTCCAGCGCCCCCGCGACCCTAATGAGGATAAGCGGTATTGAAAATGGATGGATTATATTAGTGTTAATATTTTAATTTATTAAAGCGTCACTGTCAGAAATGGCGATTTTGCAGCCATTTTGCCACTGGTTTGTTGACCTTTTTGTAGTTCTTTTGACCAACTGGGAGATATTGAATCTGTCATGAATTCCCGAAAACTCCAACTTTGTTCCAACCAGTTCGACCCTGACCAAGAAAGAGATGTAGCCGCCCCACACACCGCCCAACCCTTCCTTAAAGTGTCTATTTCACTTTTTTACACTTTTTGTACAGTTTTCTTTTCTTTTCTTTTTTAGGAAACAAACGATATACTATGTGTTAGAGCAATGCAGAGATGATTGTCAGTGTATTTTGTCATTTCTGGACTGAGCCAAGCCGGCTGTTTCTGGCCTTTATGCTAAGCTACGTCAGCCGGCCGCTGTTTGTAGCTTTTATATCTATAGCGTGCAGAGAAGAGACGCACATATTCACATCAAGATTTCCTCAAAATGTCGAAGCTGTCCTTTTTAAATCGAGATTACCGATTGGACTCCTGCTAGCGTGCCTCCATTTCTTCACATCCATAGATTGGTCTTCTTGAGACTCCGATATTCAGGACGTAGAAGAGATTATTAAATTCCTCCCGTTCAGTGGAAAGCATCTCTTTCCCTTTGCTTCCTGCTCCATTCAGACATAATCCCGTACTTTGTAGCAACTCTTAAAAGGGCGGATCACATGCTGGTGGTATTGTGACACTGGGGGGCCTCTCTTATCAACAGAGGACAGTCATCTACAGTGCAAGTGACCGCTCAGGCCTTTCCCTCCCAGTCAGACAGATCAACCCCGCTCCTGCCCCCACCCCCCCAGCACCCCCTAAGCCTGAACGCTCCACTCTCCATCCGGATATCATTATAGGCCCTAATCGCAGCCACATTTGTGTCGCCTGGCCACCGAGACAGAAACGGACGTAGCAGGCATTTTCCACTCCCGTTATGGCTCTCCGGTCCCGTTCTAACCGCGACTATCTGCCTGAGCAGTAAAGCAGAGCAGAAGCACTGCTTGTGTTTATTGTGTGTTGTACATGCCGGCTGTGCCAAAAGACCCCTGACTGTCTCCAAGAGGACACACACGGAGAAAGCCAGAGGAAAGGGGGGTCCTGTGCAGCAAGACACATGGTGCACATCTAAATGATCGCAATGGTTAAAAATAGGCGCTAACAATACCAACCAGGATTAAATACATATGAATGATCTCGGCACAAAGCTTCCAAGACTCTGTGTCTCTATTAGTTTCTCTGGAATTTCTCAGTGATTTAATCACAGTTTCTTTTTTTTCATAATATATTTGCATAAGGGATTATTGCACGATGGAAAATAGGATAACGTATGCTTTTGGCTCTCCGGGGAAATTACCATTCACATCCTTATTTACAAAGGGTGCATTTTTTGTTATGGGGGTGCGGGGCTGCACACAAAGGAAGAAAATGTAGAATTAGAACTTATCTCTGGCTGGTTAAACATAAAGTGGCAGCACATCAAATATAATTTCTGTAAGTGTGGCCGACACATGAGACCAACTATTTCAGGTGGGTGGGATGAGGGGGTGCTTACCTCCGTGTTTTTTTCTTCCACCTCTGAGCATTTAAAACCTCAAGAGAATTATCATCAAGGGGCATTTATTCATGCACCAGTGCCAGCACCTGCCACTTGCTTCGGGCAAGATGGATGAATAGGGGAGACCGCCCCCCCCCCCCCCCCCCCCCCCCCCCCCCCCCCCCCCCCCCCCCCCCCCCCCCCCCCCCCCCCCCCCCAACACCATTAATCTTAATAAACACATGACACACATTACTGTGCCACACATTTCACTTTGCATTGATGTTTAAAAAAACCAAAACAATAAAACCAGAACAAAATTCCCATGCAGAGGTGACTTTTTATTGGATGTCAACGTTTAACTAAAATAAAAAAATCAATCTTCATTATCGAGATGAACGTTTTAGATCATGTATGAAAAGTACGATAGTGTTTCATCTTTATACCTGAGAGAGGAACACATTTGAGTAAATGAGCGTAAAATGTTGTAGATTAGTTTTTTGGGGGGGGGTTATGTTTTCACCAAAACTCCTTTCTATAAACTTTTCTATAACTTGGGCTTTTTAGTTTCATAAATATGTATCTAATGAAAAAATACACCGCAAAACGGATCTAGATGTCAGCAGACGCGCTCACTCACCACCACGATGAATCCACCCTCGGTGTGAAGAAGAGCAGCAGCAAAATAAAAACCAAGTACATTTTGGTGATGGGTTTGGAGTGACGCTGGGCTTTGGTCCCGTGTCTGCTCCCCATCGCCCTGCTGCTGACTGCCACGCTGCGAGATTTCATCAGACAAAACATATTTCCTTCCTTTTTCATGTGTTGGCCAAAGCTGCACGGTCAGGTGTGAGAGTCCGTGACGCTTGTCTGCTGTCCATCATCTGGGAACAAAAAGAGCTTTGAAAAAAAAAAAAAAGTTTTTTAAACTCCACCGGTCAACGTTCAATAACGCGCCATGCAGATTCTCGGTCTGTATCCATAACCATCAGCAGCGTCGGTGATTGTGAGCAGAATAAGTCCTCCGCGCTCAGATGTCTCTCTCTCTGTCTCTCTCTGTCTCTCTCTCTCTCTCTCTCTCTCTCTCTCTCTCTCTCTCTCACTCTCTCTCTCTCTCTCACACAGTCTTGTATCAGCAATACATTTTCAACTTCTCTCCTCAGTTGTTGCGCACTGAATGTAATGAAAGCTGGGGGGGGGGGGGGGGGGGGGGGGGGAGAAGACGCGTCAAGTGGAAGAACCGTTTCCGTGGATGGGACCGACGTTACGCGCACCTTTCCTCCCGGCGGCCGGGAATGAAGATGCGCACGGTAAACGCGTAGCTCTCCGCTCCAGTGCGTCAGCTGTCTGTGACCCCCCCCCCCCCCCCCCCCCCCCCCCCCCCCCCCCCCCCCCCCCCCCCCCCCCCCCCCCCCCCCCCCCCCCCCCCCCCCCCCCCCCCCCCCCCCCCCCTTCCTCCGCCCCCGCCCCCCCCTTGTCTGAAAATGACAAATAGCGGTATGTAGACCAACAGACAGCAGGGCAGGAGATGTATATATTTAGTGTGATGGAAAGTAATCCTGCCTGGGATATCTACAGAGCAGTGCGTCCAACTTGTTGCCATTTCGGGACAACCATTACAACTTAGTCTTGCACCAATGATATTCCTTCTTCTTCTTTTTTTGTGCAGTTTATTTTATTATAGAGTATAGTTCTAATAGGAATATTGAGTTCAGGAAGTCGTGCAACTAAACCAAAGAGCCTCCTCTGGCATCCATGTTGAATACATCATGTATTCACAGAGATTATTAATCGTATCGATACGAACGAAAACACACAAAAAAACATCTGTGTTTTCGAAGAATACAAATGAGGCAGGTCGGTCGTGATGTCTGTTTTTGTGTCATCGGTGCAGAGGGATAACCTTCAGCTATGAGGGGTCAAGCTTTCTTGATTTGACACATCATTAAACAGGAACTTAGTGTCTCTAGTCCTTCAGGGGGCATTTTAGACATTGTTTCATTAGCCCTCTGGTCCAGTAGTGATGTCTAAGATTTCTGTTAAAATCAGTTAAAATACATTTGCCTCAAAGCATTTTTACAATATGTACAAGATAAGATGCACATGAGACCCTGTGTTTGGAGAAGAAAACTGCCCAACAGATGAGAGATTGCTCCAACAGGTTGGAGAAGCATGCAATAGTTGTCGTATGCACCGAAAAGACAGGAATAACAATGGCAAAACTGCACTATGAAAAAATTAAAGACTGGCACCATGTGAAAAATGAAGAAATAAAGACATCAAGCAACTTCCAGGTGCCACTAAAACGTCTAGGAATGAACCCCACAACCTCCTCTCTGCCACAAAGATCTGGAAAGAGGACTTCACATACACACAAAGACTCAACGATACCAAAACTCAAAGAGATATAAAAGGTTTAGGAAGATTCATCCTAAATTGAAAAGTTAAATGGATCTGGTGCACGTTGAGAGCAAAATAAAGAGGCTAGATGAACAATTGTGTGCTTTAGTGAACAATTAAATAATAAACCTGCCATCTCCGACCTGCAGAGTTGAATCCCCTTGGCATACTGACAGCCACCCTTTTGTTGTGAAGTGTACATATACATTATGGAATTATCTGGTGGGCTGTAGACTGCAGGTAATTAATGGGAAACACAGGATTAGTCATGGAAAATGAGAACATGTGGAAGCTTTTCTTTTTGTATCGAACTGAAAAAATGATGTGACTGTTGTGCATGTTCATAACGCCATGTCAATGCTGCAATGATGACACTGCACGATACAATACATGGAAACATTTGGCACAAAGCACATGTTTGACACACAGATGTTATGTGAATTTCCCCATTGTCCTCATGTAGTTGTGTCACTAGTCACTGGTTTAAAGATACAACTCCAGTCGTAGCATCTCACATTTACATAGCGATTGACTTCTGACAAGACTCACTGTATATCTGGCATGTGAAGTATGGGGTCCCTTTTCTACTAAAATGAATAATACGTTCTAAAAGGTTGCCTTCATGCCATATGTCATATGCCTTCACCTCCTCCTCCTCCTCCCTCCACCTCCAAGCACTTGAACCTCTCATGTAATGCCACCGGAGTGCATGTTTGTAGTTCAGCTCATATCAACAGTCCCAAACCAGAAACAGCTTTGTCTCATCGGGCCAATGTGGAAACATATGACCCACCTCAAGGACACTTCTGGCCTGTATCCTTGCGACTTCAGTGGGTCACTCAGTGTGTGTGTGTGTGTGTGTGTGTGTGTGTGTGTGTGTGTGTGTGTGTGGGGGGGGTGGGGTGGGGGGGGGGGGGTGTTGTCCAGCAGGTAGAGAAAGACGCTGACGAGAAGCTGTGTGCATGCTGTATGTGTGTGTGTGAGGTCATTTTAATCAGTGTAAATCCAGGGGTGTTAGTTAGAGATGTACGTAAAGGTCAGTAACAATGTGGCTGCCTAAAAATACCACAGCGAATGGAATAGTGAATGTTTGTGAATGCAACCTGTCATCTGGACGGATTTCCAAATGATACTTTTTCTTGATAAGGAAATTATTATAATTTGTTTTTTTTCTCCAAAACAACAAATAAATGCGTATAACTTTGTGCACTTCACAGCACAGATGAGCGTCTCGTCGGCTTCAAGCCTGCATGCATGTGTCCTTTCTGGCTTGCTCCACTCTTCCATATTCTATATCGCACACACAGCCCAGCTGTTTGTCCTTCAGTTATGTCACATCTAGATTTGGAGCGACACTCGGATCCTCATTAAATGTGGCCCCGGTCTTTCTTTACCCCGGGACTAGCTATGGATTTTACAATGACAACTCCATAACAAATCGCTTTACAGGGAGCAGGTGATGGCGGCGATAACACTCGTCATCCGGCCCTCCCTCTCCTTCTGTCTCTCTGTGAGCCTGCAGCTCCAGCTGTGGTCTTAAAGAGGCTCAGTGTGGGGGACCGAGCGCTCCTATTCTAGACCCATCTCAGGGCCTGGGCTAATTTTGGACGGAGAAGAGGCGACGACAGGGAGAAAAGAAAAAGCGAGCGAGAGGATATAAGAGAGGGTATTGGGCCCACGGCACAGACGAGCGAGAGGATGACAGCGATGATGATGACGTCGTTGTGGGAGCCGTGGCAGTGACAGCAGTCGTCACGGATGCAGACGAGAACACGGATGGCTATACGGGCCGCATGTCCGTCTGAAATGAGACGGTTGTAGATGTGCAGGTTAACTCTTGACAGGTTACCCGTCCTTGACCTCCGCTGCGTCATCATCTCATTCACATGACACGGCACTGCAGCCGTGACGCCGTGTGTCGTTTTGGAACGTCTGCTTATGAGTCATAAAGTATACAGCACTTCCCAGATCTGCCCAGGAGGGACACGTGGCGGCTGTGGCAGTTCTTTTCAAGTTCAGGTTAATTTATTTATACTTGTATAGTGTCTTATCACAAGTACATCTCACAAAACCTTAGAGGGGAACCAACAAAAAAAAGATCTAATAGATTTACATCAGAGCAAATTGCAACAGCATGAAATCTCATGAAGATCTTACCCAGGAAAAACAACAGGATTCGGCAACTTTACTTGGGCACTTAAAAAGAAATATAATCCACTTTATTTTTATAAGCAGAAGAAAAGAAAACAATTGAATCATTAGCCCTCTTGTCATGTGGAATCCTCACACGAAAAAGACAAAGATCCATGTTTGGGTCTTGCTTGAATAAACGTTTGTTTAGAAGGTGTACATTTTTTTATCCAAGTCATGCAGCCTGTCTCAGAATTTGAGTGTCAATGCGTACAAATACATATCTGGTCAGCGCAGATATGTAATATACCCAAGTATATTATAGTTGTATACAGATATCCTATTTTACAAATATAACTGGGTATATTCTATATTTCCAAAACACAAATATTGACAATTTGTATAATGTATTAATATTATAATAATAATTTTTGTATTCTTTCTTTCGGGGGGGGGGGGGGCTCAAGTTGGGGCCAGGCCCCGTGAGCCTCTATTGCCCAGCCGCCACTGGTCCCACCTGCAGAGCGGAGTGAGCAGGACGTGGCCCCTCACAGCTCATCAACCTGAGCCTGTGTTTATGGAGGTTGAGAAACACGGGGCTCTGGTGGAGGACCGTGGTGTTCCTGTGCTGGATTCGGGATGCGGCCCTGCTCTGGTCCCGTAACTGGAATGTTAATTAGGTGAACGGAACAGAGATGAAGAGGTGACCATATATATATATATATATATATATATATATATATATATATATATATATATATATATATATATATATATATATATATATATACATATATATATACTTCAACATCTCCACTGAAATTGGTGTTACTCTCTAAAAAATGATAGTAATGGATTGTATGGCAATTCTACATTAATCACATTTTCAGACATTTGGATTCACAAATACAGCCGTTGATAAAAATCGATTAGAAAACCTTTTTATTGTATATATGAAAGAGATAATTGATGGTTCACAGCCTACTTTCCTGTACTGCTACTTATCAAATACTGACCTCTAGTGGACACATCTTGGATGTACAGTACTAAAATATATATGTAATCATATTTTGCTCGGCAGGTCAAAATGTTTATGGATATCAATAACATTTACTAATGCTTTGAATCAATACAAATAAAGCTATTTTCATGCATTCCTCTAAATTAGAGCTGCAACCTTTAGTCAATTTATCAATTAGTCAATCAAAAGAAAATGTATTTGCAACCATTCTGATAATTGATGTTATAGTAATTTTTCATTAAAATGTCAAAACGATTCCGTTTCACAAATGGGAAGACTTGAGGTCAATTTAGAAATTACCACATGGCATTTATTTAATTATGTTCCTGAAATTTTAAAGGCCAAACAATATATCATTTAATCTAGAAAATAATTGGCAGAATAATTGATAAAACCTCTCCACAAATTGTTTCCAAGTCACAGACTGTGAGCAGTCTTTCCTTATTAGATAGTCAGCATTAATACCTACACCACCGCCTACTGCCAACATATAATTCCTCGGAGATTACAAATAAATAAATAAATAAATATGGAACAATCTTTGGGATTCATTTATTATATTTTTCACTTGTCAGCATTTACAGGACTGCAAAAGTAGAAATAACCAACATGGCAGTATTATGCATTATGATACAGTATGAATCAATCATGGTTGACTATAACAACGTGTTTTATAATGATTCCTTATGAATGACAAAGGCATTCTTCAGAATCACTACTCTTAAACAAAATATGATGGTGCCTGCATATAATTTGAGCCTTTAAGATAACTGCACATTAAAGTAATACATGATCAAAGCTCAGTACAACACTTATTAGATTATCTGTTAAACTATTAATAATAAGGGGAACATTAATAAAATACTCTATACATTTGTATAAAAAAGACAACTAAGTACATGAGCTATACATTGTAACACACTGGTCCAAGGACTACTTGTTAGATTTGGTCTGAAGATTTAAGGATTTGTTTTAATAATAAGCAACATACATATAAAAACAATACCTTTTGGTGATAAACAGATTTTCATTCTTTGGAAGTATGACGCCATAAAAAAGACTTATTGTAATAGTTACGGTGTGCCAAACATACAGTATTGGCACATTTGAAATACAAACTACCACGTGGAAGTCCAGCCCTTTAACCACTACATGAAGTAGTGCCTCAGCGCATAAAAGAAGAAAAAAAGAATAAATACAATTGTAACAGTGTTTGAAGGGACCTCTGTTCAAAAAGCATAGGATATTAATCCTGTCATGTTCAAAACAATATCTCAACAATCACAATTACGAGATGTGGATAAAACCCTCGTGTCACAAGCAGAGCAGCAGCTGTCTAAATTCTTGATGAATCACATGATCAGTTTAGTTGGAAGAAACCACCATGTCCAGTTCTTTGACTGCCTCTTGGCTGGAGGTGAGGCCGCAGCTGCCCGAGAGGGGGCTGTCGGAGTAGTGGCTGGCAGACCTGGGCAGTGTGGCCGGGGAGGGAGGGGCCTGTGCCAGACCGGGCTTCTTTGGGGGGATGGGGGGAGGGTTGCCCCTGTCTGCCCTGGAGATGGTGGGTGATCTGATCCCCTGAGGAAGCGCTCCGGCTGCCCGCCCGATGACCGGAGACAAGGGCGCTGCCAGGCTGCGGTAGTCCGTGCCGAAGGGTGAATTGTTTGGTGCTGCGAGCTTGGGCGCGGCGCTCTGCTGCGCGGTGGTGAAGCGGGACAGGACTTGAGTGACCGTGCTCCGGGCCATCTGCTTGACCGGGCTGGCTTCAAGGGAGGAGCTGCTGGTCACAGGGGAGATGTCCTTTGGCGAGAGGGGGAGTGCAGGCTGTGGGGCCTGGGCCGGAGGCTCTGGGTCGGCAGTACCCTGGAACTTGTGACGAGCAGCGTGGAAACGCTGGTTGATGCCGGCCTGGTAGGGAGACTGGTAGCTACCAGGGCTGGGGCTGCCTGGTGGGTGTTTGGCAAGGACAGGCGAGGAGCAGGGGGAGGAAGGAGGGAAAGTGGAGGGGGCGGCACTGCAGGAGGAGACCGATGCCTGGGTCTGATGGATTTGAGAATTTTCAACCCCGTTCTGTACACAGATGTTATCTGAGAGGGCGTCGTTTGGGCCGTGGTACCCGTCGGTCTCCATCCGACAGCGGTGATCGTTGTCTTCCTCAATGTCGTCCGCTGTCATAGCGTTGTCCGCTGTCATAGCGTCTACCGCCGTCTTTCCTGGAGGAACCTTTGTGGCCCACTCGTGTCCTTCTGCCTCTACTGGAGCTGTAACGGCCTCCCTAACATCTCTCATCATGTTCACCTCCTCCAGCGTCCTCTTCAGCTCTTCGACCTGATCACAAAACGGAGAAAGAGATTCATTTCAAATGCAGGCACATTTTCTTCTCGCACTAAGATTAGATGAAGTGCCTTGAAGTAGTTATTTGAAAGATGTGCAATCTATTAACACCTGCAGGATGAGTGTGTTCAAGTGTTAAGTCACACCTGTTGTTGCAGCTGACAGCAGTGAGCGTCCTCCTTCCTCAAACGTGAGCGGAGCTGCTCTCGCTCGGTGTCGAACTCAGCCAGCTGCTCCTCCACCCTCGCCTCCATTCTCAGGGCTCTCCTCCTCTCGTCCTCCAACTCGTCTCTCAGGGCCTGACAAGCCTCCTTCTCCTTGCGAGGGAGGAAAAAGTCTGTTAAACCGGAGTGTAAAATGTACGCAGGCCCGACATTTGTGAGGACGAAAGGAATTAAGTTGCCCATCTCGTCAAGAATACCTTGTCAAGTTTACGGCTCAGCTCGGTCAGCCGATGCCCCTCCTCCAGAGCCCTGGCGCTTGCCCACTTGCACTCTTTGGCCAAAGCGCAGGAGAGCTGTTTGTGTTGAGCCCGTTCTTCTTCTAGCTGGTCCGTAATCCGCCGCTGTTCTTTTTTCCAACCGCCGGACTTGGCTGCGCTCAAACTCCAGCTACAGAAACCGAGACAATAATCAAATGGATGGTTACGGTTTACTTCAAAGCTTTTGACACCAGTTATTTTCAAATTCCACCAATCACCAATAGACTTCTAGCCAAATGTTTACCGTGCAGTCTACGTCACTATTAATTAGAGGGCACCTGTTGTTGTAAGCGCTCCCTCTCCTTCTCCAGGATGTAAGTGACATCATCTCCCTCTGCTGTGTCCTCAGCATGCCTCCTCTTTTCCTCCTCCAGATCTGCAATGACCTGAAGTAAACACAGCGGGGAGACAGAGAGTCGGGAGTGAAGTTATCTCACATGACTTTGGTCTCCTTGATGTTATGGCAAATAACAGTTAATTTGAAGCAATATTATTACTACATTGTAAGCAAAAAATGCAGATGGCAGTTCAGCTAAACGGTTTCATAATTTAGCTCTAAATGGGTACCAGGTTCCGCCTGCCTGCAAAGAAAAGTATAGACCTCACTCTGTGAGCCTAAGCCTAAGTGTTTTTGGTTTGTACAGTTCCAAAAGATGCAGTGGGAATACTTATTTGCAACAGTGTATGTAACGTATACCAAAACAATAACAGTTCTAACTGACTTTCTTTATATTTTTTTTACTACATTATTAAATGTGCGGTATTTAAATACACAGAACACAGAAGAATATGAGGCATAAGGTCATTATGCCTCATATTCTTCTGTGTTCTGTGTATTTAAATTCTCAAGCACAGCAAAGTCTTACATTTAAAGTGACCCTGAATAGGATAAGTGGTTATTGATAATGGATGGATGGCTGAAATTACGGAAAATGTTGTGCAAACACAAGTTAGTGTGTAACCTCAAGCTCACCTGAAACAAAAGAAAAACTATTGGAAACAAGACATTCATGTCAGTTACCTTGCACCTGTAAAGTACTTTTAGGTGTGTGTGTGTGTGTGTCTCTTGTAAATAGTTAATGCTGAATGCTGTTCTTAGCTGCGACCAGTAGCCTTAATAACTGTCAGTTGGCCCACAAAAGAAAAGAATTAGTAAAGAAAAGGTTTTAATAACAAGGGATGATCCAATCGCATTAGTTTTGTGTACCAGCCTTTTTTTTTTGTGTGTACTTTTAGAAAATAAATCCTTTTGTTTATTGTACAGTACTTTCCACCACTGAGGCCATCTTTTATCTTTTATGTTACCCTATTCATTTCTTTTTTTAAACTGTATAAGGAACCAGCTCATTTCTGATTCCCCTAATTAACAACCACACATCCACACCCACCCTTCTGTGCCTGCTTTCCGCTGCAGCCAGCTGGGCCAACATCTTCTCCTGCATCCTCCTGCAGTGGCTCACCACCAGTTTGAGAACCACCAGCGGGTTGGAGGTCGAGGAGGAACAGCCCGGGTCCTTGTTCTGGTCCCCGACGGCCTCGCTGTCCCTCTGCAAGGCCTGGAAGGGGTCGCTGAGGTTGTACCTGCTGTAGCGCTCCTGGATGAACAGCTCTTTACGCTGGGCCTGAAGAGATGAAGAGAGGAGAGGAGTGAGCTGGAGCACTGAGGGGCGGTGAGTAATTCACTGCTTAGCAAAGTATGTTTGTGGTCTGAAGGTTATGTGGTAGGAAACGTTCATGCTTGGCTTGTTTGTGCTTTTTGAATGTCCTTGTTTACAAAAGGATTCCAATTTCTTCTCTGACTTGTCTCCGCTGGTACAGGATGCTGACTCCTGTATAAACATCTACCAGACACATTTGCCCTAGCTATCGTGGCTTTAGGGATGAGTGACAATGTTCTCAACGATAATTGGAGGCAATGTCATGAAATTTGGGACAGAAATTTATATTTATTTGATGATTAATCCTTATTACTTTGGTGATTCCCTGACTTTTCCTCCAGCGACACCAGCAGGTCAAAATCTTCCCTCATCCAGCAACAAAATCTCAAGTATTTGATGGATTTCCATGAATGGTCATTTAGCATTCAGTCACCCCTGAACTAAGTTATTATGATAAGATTCGATTAATTTAAGTTTACACAAGTCAACACATGCTGCTCCCATTTAAAACAGGAAACCCGAATCCTGCGTTCCACACACTATGATCAGCATCTTTAATACTAGAGTGGCAATTGATCTGTAGATAAAGGAAGGAGAAGAGAGGGAGAGGAAATGCAGAAACATGCAAGATAAAGAGTGCCTGCAGGAGGAAGGAGCAACAGATGGTGAGTGTCTGTCTATCTTTAGCAGGACAGCTGCTCCGGACTGGGCCTTGGCTGAGGCAGACCTGTTCTCTGTTTAACTCGTGACAAAGGAAGGATAATAGCAGCAAGACATTTCAGGTTCAGCAGATGCCTTTAGGCCTGCTGTGAAAAGGGGCTACAGTGAGAGAGAGGGGGGAGGAGGAGGACGACGACAAGGCTACAGCTGAACAGGCAATGTGTCTTTGTGAGGTTTCAACAAAAGAGGATCAAAAGATTAGAGGGAACAGTATCCTCTCTGGCAGGGTGAGGACTGAGCTCCTGACGGCTGATACCAAGATTAATTGAGTAGTGAAAAGTGTAGTCAAGAGCGTGGTCTGCAGAGCAATATTCAGCCGATTCAATGTTCTTGCAGAGCATTTAACCGCTGACCGTGTGCGGGGGTGTTACAGCAGACCACAGAGGTATACCATAACATAACATAATCCCTACAAAACTGAACTTAATTGGTATAAAACGATGACTATCTGCACCAATGCAACCTCAGCTCACAGGGTCAGCCAATAATATGTATGAGTATTATCCACTACCAGTATTTTCTTTTTATCAAATTGTAAATCTGAATACTTACTGTGTGGACCTTCTTGTGTTTAATGTAACTTAACATGACGGATTGCCGTGTCATAAAAGGTCTGCGACCCGCTGACTGAACGCCTTTAAGCGATACAGGAAATTTATTTTATAAGACATTGACAAAGAAACTGGATGTAATGTGGATGAGTCACATCACGGCTGACATCTGATCGGCTTAATACGGTGTTTATCAGATAATGGCGCATAATTGTTCAAAAGTCAAACATTTGTCTCAGTATATGAAAACATTTGACATTCAAAGACAGATTCATGTTCAGCAACAGGAGTTCGTTAACCAGCATGAAAAATACAGGGCGTGATGATTCATGGCTGCAGGCGGAGAAGTTCAAGCAATATTCCACGACAGATCACAGGCTTTGTGATTGTCATCTTTAACAACATTACCTCACATGGCTCAAAGAGAGGCGGGCAAGGCTGCGAGGCTTTGCTGCTGTTATTTGATCCAGTCCCATGAGGACTGCGTGAAGGCGGATCAAACAACACGGAGGGGTGAAGCAGCAAAAACACAGGAGCTGCGGTCGAATAGTCATTTTTGGTTAGGAAGCTTCCTAACTGAGTGAAATGACTCGGAAGTGGTCGCCATGAAAACTGCTGGTCGAATTCTCTAAATGCAAAGGAAAGGAGCTTCAACGCTTCCTTACTTCCTTTAGCATAGGAAACCCTGGACCTTCCTTTATGAAAGGAAAGGAGCTTCAATGCTTCCTTCCTTACTTCATTTAGCATAGGAAACCCTGGACCTTCCTTTATGAAAGGAAAGGAGCTTCAACGCTTCCTTACTTCCTTTAGCATAGGAAACCCTGGACCTTCCTTTATGAAAGGAAAGGAGCCTTCCTTTATGAAAGGAAAGGAGCTTCAATGCTTCCTTCCTTACTTCATTTAGCATAGGAAACCCTGGACCTTCCTTTATGAAAGGAAAGGAGCTTCAACGCTTCCTTACTTCCTTTAGCATAGGAAACCCTGGACCTTCCTTTATGAAAGGAAAGGAGTTTCAATGCTTCCTTCCTTACTTCCTTTAGCATAGGAAACCCTGGACCTTCCTTTATGAAAGGAAAGGAGCCTTCCTTTATGAAAGGAAAGGAGCTTCAATGCTTCCTTCCTGACTTCATTTAGCATAGGAAACCCTGGACCTTCCTTTATGAAAGGAAAGGAGCTTCAACGCTTCCTTACTTCCTTTAGCATAGGAAACCCTGGACCTTCCTTTATGAAAGGAAAGGAGTTTCAATGCTTCCTTCCTTACTTCCTTTAGCATAGGAAACCCTGGACCTTCCTTTATGAAAGGAAAGGAGCTTCAATGCTTCCTTCCTTACTTCGTTTAGCATAGGAAACCCTGGACCTTCCTTTATGAAAGGAAAGGAGGTAATGCCACCACACAATTCCTTGCGGCGGCAACATTTAAAGTGGCGCACCATTCGGCCGTTCACAAGAACAAACGATCATGACCGACGAACGCAGATCATGTAAATAAGGTGTTTCATAAACTATTGTCTGCATATTCTTATGATCAGATTATAATCTGCATATAAACCACAACAAGAAAGAGTCATATGAGACATTGTTGGTGGGAGATCGTATTTAATTCAGCATGTTTGAAACTGAACAATGAGACAGTTTAATAGATTTGTACTCTGTGACAATCCCTCGGTTTCACTTTGATATTCTTCTTTCATTTGTTTTCCAACCTCGTTAATAAATAATTGAACCAGGTTGTTTGTCGTTAATAAAGTAATACTTTGAACCGCGTTGTTTATGTCGTTAATAAAGTAATACTATGAACCAGGTTGTTTATGTCGTTAATAAACTAATACCAGTACTATAAACCAGGTTGTTTATGTCGTTAATAAAGTAATACTATGAACCGCGTTGTTTATGTCGTTAATAAAGTAATACTATGAACCAGGTTGTTTATGTCATTAATAAAGTAATACTATGAACCAGGTTGTTTATGTCGTTAATAAACTAATACCATTACTATAAACCAGGTTGTTTATGTCATTAATAAAGTAATACTATGAACCAGGTTGTTTATGTTGTTAATAAACTAATACCATTACTATAAACCAGGTTGTTTATGTCATTAATAAAGTAATACTATGAACCAGGTTGTTTATGTTGTTAATAAAGTAATACTTTGAACCGGATTGTTCATGTCGTCTGCATGAGAAACACTATAAGAAAAGTTAATAGGAATAGACGTTAGGAGGTCATTTTTTGACTATTCGACTGCAGCCAGGATGCCCGAGAGAATTCAAAAATGCCTCTCAAACAATGAGCCCGATGAGCACACAGCACCACGTAGAATATGTTGCAACTGTGGCATATAGCCCACAGGTTTCACATCTAATTGACACAAATAATTCCATTTGTTGCTTTTTGAAAGCATACATTTGTACAGACATAACAAAGCTAAGAATGCATTAGACATTTTATACTGTCCATCAATTTGTCCTCTGTCTTTTTCTAAAAAAAAAAGAAGATATATTAATAAACTGCAAAGATCTTCAAAGAGAAATCTGTTTCTGCAGACTTGACTGGCAGCCCATCCCTTTTCCCGTCAATGACGGTCTGCTATGATTTTACGGTCAAAGATGAAATATGCTTTGATCAGGTTTACATTCCTGGCACCGACTTTGCTCAAGGATACGTTCAGTCGGACTTTCATTGCAGCAGATGTAGAAATACTCAAGCCATTGTTCATACAAGAGGAAACATTTTCGAAAGACGCAAAGAAAAAACCTTTTACAGTATTTTTAAATTCATTTTTTTCCAATTCACCGGTCCCCTATTACTCAAAAGTTCACTCATAAACACAGAGTGCGTGTCTCTCTCAGAGAGACTTCCACAACACAAAGAGAGGCTGTCTTCCTCTGCATCAATCCTCCACTGCAGAGTAGAGGAAGCGAATAAAGGATTACAGGAAACGCATTTCTCACATAACTTAATACTTAACACCCAAATCTACCAGCGCTTAGTCATTGCATCACACTGTACCAGAGCAATACCCATACACGTTCAGTGCATGGCCTCTATGCATCACAGTCCGACCTCCATTATTCATACTTTCGTCTGTTGGCTACAGTTCTTGGCAACTTAATGTGCCTTGGCTGCACTGTTCTACTCCAGCTTATCTTTTGCCGACACATGCCTGGACCCTTTTTAGTTGTGCAATGCCGGTGAAGAGATCTGCATAATACTGAGGGAAGGTGATGCATGAACGTCTTACCCTGGAGCCCTATATATTTCAGAGCTTGCTAAATCCCCTGTAATGCTCGTCCATGTAAATGGGAGAAAAATAAATTGGATGTCTGAAGAATGCTGCCCATCATCGGCACATGATTGTGAATGCTACAGTAACCGACAGTGAATCAAATCATCTGATGCGTCTCGAAGCTAATGAGGCTGTTTTCCCCTATTTCAGTAGCTGCCCCATCACAGAGGAACACGCACAGTAAACCTGTTTTAAGTATGTCCACATGAACACAGCAGATAATTAAAGGGCTCATTTCCATATTTTAGTCCCCTTTGAACTTAAAGTAAAGACTTTTATTCCTTACCGAAAAGAAAAAGGACAACTGGATCAATGCAGAGCTTTGTGGGCCAAATGCGCGCTTTGCCAGAGACTAACTTCCTTTAGAAAGCCACAGCGTGAGCAGCTGCTGAAGTGAGTCACAAAGGGAAAATGCAGCGGATAGTTAGAATGCCACTGATAGTTCTGCATAATTACATATAGACCATAGAAAAACCGCATCATTAACCTCACATCCTGTACTTGCACTACATCCTTTAGAAAAAATCACTATTACAACTGTTGGATCTTTAAAACACAGAGAATGCAAAACTTGCCAGTTCCCAAGCTTTTAAGCAGATGAGCAAAAGCCTGAAGAGTTATGACTGTGGTGATTTGTGGTTGAGCTACATATTTCTCACATGACACTCAGTATACTGGTGACACATCAGTTAAGACTGACATGACCGACATGACTGGACCTACTTCTCTTATTACCGTTGGTTCATCTTATTGTTGGAACTAAGTAAATCTGTACTTAGACACAACCGTACTTTTAGCAAAATGCTGACATCACTTTTTAGATGGTTTAATGCGCACCAGTTTGGTGTCAATGCCCTTTGTTTTGCAGGTATTTTAGTCATAAATCATTGGACATTTAAATAGAAAGACTTGATCAAAAGTGAAGTGATCACCAAGGATTACTGCAATTCTTCCCAAAGGGCGTCTGAATCAAATTGTATGGCAATCCATCCATTCACTCAAAACCACAACTGTCAACCTCATGGGGGCGCTAGAGATAAAGTTAAGGGATCACCAAGGTCACTGGGATTTCCTCCGGGGGACCATGACGAACCGTACGAAATGTCATGCCAATCCATCGAGGGAAATATGTGACCTGCTGGTGGCGCGAGATGAGAAGCCACGGGATCACCATTTCATCATCTGGGCACCATGAATGTCTGTGCAAATCCCTCGAATGACTGTGGAGATGGTTCAGTCTGTGCCACAGGCATGGCGCAACAGACAAACACTGCCATCCATTGAGCCATGCTGCTAAAAAAAAAAAAAAACGAAGAATTATGGTCTGATGTTTTTCTGATAACAATCTGCTGTCATGGGAGGGCGAGACCCGAGGTCGCGCATCGCCAATTCCTCAACAGTAGAGCAGCAGAGAGGAGTGAAGCTCTGCTTCACCTTTGCAGAAAATAAATGGATGCTGCGCTGCAGAGAAGAGATCAGTTTCCACTTACTCCCTGCAATTAATTTTCTTCAGGTCAATGATTATACCCTTTTCTTTAATTAAAGCTCCATAACAGTTAACACTGCAGCATTGATCCAATCCCAGACCTGAATGGGTTAACAGTTAGTGCCGTTGGAGCCATGAAAGAAGCAAAGCCATATTCCCCTCAAGCTCCAGTTAAGGTCAATGTTTATTTGTTCACTCCTACTCTCTCTCGCATTGAGTCATCAGGCACCCAGCGCACTGTAAGTCCTCTTGCCTTAGATGGCCAGATCCCAGGAGAGATGTAGGAATGTGGTCTAGACACAACACAGGAACATTCAGCAGTAGGCTCTCTTAGAATGGCTGCTCTCCAGTTCGCTGGCTGTGTCTCCAGTTGTTCCCTCAATGGGGCATTTTACACCAAGAGAGTGAATAGCATTCCGAAAATACCGGCTTGTAAAGCTCAAATATTAATAGTGAGAATAAAGTCTGCGGAAAATCTGTCTCAGAAAGGCAGGGGGCATTTTTTGCAGGAATTAAGTTGCTTATTCACTGCTTATCCTATTTTTGTGGGGGGGTTTTAACACAGTAACACTGAAGTAAGTGTACAGCTCTTTTAATGACAAAACTCATTAAGGACATCCAAATAAAATGTCACTGAAAGCTTGAGTATCAGGACTCAGCCTGCAGGGGAAAATAGCCTGACAATCCTATAATTGGAATGCCGCATTAATCCTAATGCCAAAGTAAGACATCCTAAGACTGGAGTCTGTGTGTGTGTGTGTGTTCTACTTCTAATATGTTCAAGTCCACTAAAATGCATCTACTCATTTAAATCTATGAAAAAATTCCCTAAAAGAATCTATTCTACAGAAGCCCAGACAATTGTGTGCTGCGAGCAAATTGTTTAGAACAAAAGGAATATCAGTTTCCCTACAGAAATGAGTGCCATCAAGAGGGTTTCTTAGATTAGATGTTAATTGCTTTAGCAGATTTATTTTTTTTTCTCTCCATTTTGTTGCCAGATTGTCATCAGATTACCTTGGATCTAATAACACTAAAACCAAACGCATGACTCATTACAGCCCTCCATAACTCTACATATCCATTACCGACATGTCTTCATAGGCGTCCATGACCAGCCCGTGTAGGTTTCTGCAGGCCAAACCTCCTGCAGGCTTGTTTCTCTGCTGTCAATCATTTTGTATATCGCATAAAGACCTTTTTTTGCCCATGAGGAGACCAACGTAAGAAGCTCACCATGCAAACAAAAAGAGAGCAATGTTGTGGCAATATGCTACTGCAGTGGTTTGAGAGGTTTCTAGAGAGGTTTCTAGAGAGGGTTTGACGTGAAAAAAGCAGCTGTTGTGCACAGAGTAACTTGGGATGGTCTGATGGTGTTACCAGCGCCATTGACAGGTACCTTGAGGGCATCAATGACCATGTCCCGGGCCTCCAGCTCTCCTTCCAGAATGCTGAAAAGCATCAGCAACTCCGGCTTGGTCAAACTCTCCATGTTCAGCTTGGACTGTGAGGACACAAGATCAAAGAGAAGAACTTGGTTGACGGACTGAATTTAGATTTCATTTCAATAACTACTTTACCCGTACTTAATTTATTCTATTAGATTGTTATTCAACTCCAATTGAGGGAACACTGAGAAACTATACACAAAACTAGTTCCAATTCCCCCAAACCAGACATCTAGACAGACATCTGATATATCTGATCCAGCCCACTGATTTATGAGCTTTTTGTGGATATGTGGTTATTATCTTGGGAGGGGGTAATTTTGCAGCACAGAACTACTGAACAAAAAAATGTAGTAAAATTTTTCCCCTGTGTGAAAAGAAACCAGACCATTTATTATGGGTGCAGTTCCAGAGGTGCACTACATAGCATAACTATTTAATTAGGCAAGGTGTGCCGTACAGCTCAACCTAAAAGGTGAGGATGTTAAACACAATAACAATACAATTACTAAAAGATAAATTAATGGGTTTCGAGGCATTTTAAACAACAGGAGTGAAATATTCTTCCACACTTAATCATGTTATTGTTCTTGTAAGTTGTTGGCTATTTCGGGCACAAAGCGGAGACACAAACATGACAACGTTGCAAGCTGACGTGTTCTTCTGGCACAGATGGATCACATATCAAACAAGAGACAGTCAGTCAGCTTTAAGCATCCAAGCTGTTCCGTCATCTGTCTTCGGCACTTAAAGCTGACTCGCTGATAATATGCAGAGAACTGTTGAAAATAATATCACTTTGTTTTTCTTTTTCCCCACCGCACGTCCATTCATAATGGCTCCCGTGACAGTCGGTTGTTTTGTATTGGAAACGTGATGTGGTCTCTTTGTAGTGTCTCTGCACTCTAATCTCACAGCTGTGTTGGTTCTGCTGACAAGCCCTGCAGTGTCCACACCTCAAACATCCAACCACACTCTGGCCACGAGAGACCGTATGCGGGGCCCCTCTTTGAAATAAGATCAAAGCTGTTGATGTTTTTACACTAAGCATCCTTTCAGATCATCATGTGTGATGTGTAGCAGGGCTCAACACTGACTTTAAAAAGTAGCTGCCAGGCTACAATCAGCTTTGGTTGTGATATTCAGTCACGTTGTGTTTGAGTGATTAGGATGTCATCAAGTCAGATTAATAATGATGTCATGCGTACGTTGTTCATGCTTCGCTGTATCGGATATCTCTTGTTCTTTTGTCAGTTAAATCAATGTGCACATTCGCTAGTGATTTCCGCGGGTTACTGGAGCTTTTCACCTCAGTCAAACAACTTTATTTGCTTCGCCACCATTATCTCTAAAACAGATGCCTGTGCGCACTCCAGTCAACACACCAATGCGCATGCAGCGGCACGTGCAGCATCGTCTGGTTCCAGTAATGACTGTATCACAGCCATGCAACAAATATTGAAAAATCTTATATATTTTGGGGTTGCATGTTTTGCTGTCTGACGTACCTATTCGCTGCACTGCACTGCCTGGCGAGTTAATAAAATAAGTCTAGCTTGAATCACCAAAATATTTCTTTCTGAAATGTGGTTGAAGCGTCGGAAAAATAGCACTGGCTGCTGCTTCTTGCAGTGATCCACACCTGAGCTGGTATTCATCCAAGAGGCCCATGCTCTGCTCTGAGCACTCTGTGGCCTCCACAACTTTCCACACCATGAAGTCACCCAGAGGGGGTGGGCTGATTTCTTGGAGCACTGATTATATAATGACAAACCTTTCATATCTGAGCTGGTATAGCTACAATACTATATATTCAATAGCGATACAGAGAGATTAATAGCAACGAGCATATTTCCATCACCTAAATATGCTGCGACACTTGCTTAGAGCAGTATGCAAAACTGAAAAGAGAAATGAGCCACAATCCTGATGAACTGCACCTACAGTGCAGCCTGATGCGTGCAGCACAAAGAAGGCACACAGTGTTTTTAGTTCTGCCTTCACCAGCACTCATGGTCTGTGGCTTAACCGCAGGGGTAAAATGCTAATTAAACTACAGCATACACATCTCCCTTGGTTTTGCTTTTACAGGCTTGCTTGCTAATTTCACAGGGCGCTGTAATCACTGTGCGAAGAGGGTGCACTGTGGCATGAGAAATGTCTGGCCCAGAGGGAGCCAACATGTGTCGTCACGCTTGTTTAGATCCTCATTATTTTAATATTATTTCACCTAATCCCTCCCCAAATTAGATTTGGTAACCATGAGGGTACACAAACACTGAGCGATAGCATGGGAAATATAAATATTCCCACACGGTAGTGCCGCTTCCGATGACGAAGGGCCTGTGTCCATAATCCTTTTTTATCCGTGTTTGTTTTAAGCCCGGCCAGCCATGTGCCTCATCTGCAACACTGTAAACTCATTAAAAACACATAGCAGCTTCTACTGCAAAAGCATATGCTGTGCTCCAATAGAAAGAGGCCCCTTCAGTTTGTGAGCAGCTGCTTGAGACTACACAGGAGTGTGAAAGGAACCCTCTTCACTCAAAGCCCATCAAAGTCCATTAAAATCCACTTCTTGGCCTGGGGACAGTGTCTAAATCAACTACCCAAATTTAATCAAAAGTAATACTAACAATGTAATTATGTGTACAATAATGTACATACACATATATATGCACACACACATATATATGTGTGTGTATGTATGTATGTATGTATGTATGTATATATATATATATATATATATATATATATATATATATATATATATATATATATACACACACGCATATATATACACACACGCATATATATACACATGTCACAGACTGTGAAACCTCTTTTGACCCACAAAATAAGGGTCAACTGAGGGGAAGTACAGTGTTCAGATGCATATGGCTGGGTAATAAATTGGATTTGGTAGCCAACCTAATTTTTGAGTAGGCCACTTGCTGCTTACTGGCCTTTGATGCAGCCTAGTTCAAATAATAAAACAAAAATTATTAAACACGTATGAATTAAACTAGAGTGTTGACACTGCTGAGTCAATACGCGTTAGTTAACAACTGGAGCCACTGTGACGTTAAATGAGTTCAATCAGCGCTCTCGTGGAGATCAAACAGGCTTCAGCAGCGGTCTGGATGAAGGAGAGGACATGTCACCGTCGGCGCTATCGATGTTTTTTAAGGCTACATCTTTAGTGTATTTTTACACGAACAAAGCACATCATTCAGTCTCGAGGAGTTGCAGTTCCGAGCGGTTCGGCGTGTCGCCTTGACCACTTTTGTCAACAGCTAACTTACATCTTTTCCCTTTTGGAAACAAAATTGGCGAAACACGGTGAAACCGCGCAGTTTATCGTCTCCAACGTCGCAATGTCGACACAAACAACGTTTTTTGCGGGTCTTCTTACCTTCATAAGGCCTTCGGGGGTCTTTAGAAACTCCAGCATGAACTTTTCTCCTGTCAGGAGATTTGTTTCGCTTGATTTGCGTCCTCTGATCCCAACGCAGCGGAACAGTTAGTGGCTAAGCGCTGTTCTCGACTGACAGCGCAGCGAGCCAATGGACAAGGCAGAACTCTGATCTCTGACCAATGAAAGAAGAGCTTTGCGGGGAAAGGGCAGGGCCACTGGCGTCCCAGCTCTTGGATTTTGGTTGGATTTCTTTGTTTAGCATTTCTTGAGTGCCTGCCTCTTTTGTAAGGAATTTCTTCTGGGCAGGTTATGGGTTTGTAGCATGCTATTTTATTGACTTTACAGGTATTTTGCTGAGCGAAATGTTAAAGCATGACATTTGGTTTGTTTCTGTTCCTAAATAGTGACTTTATAGTGACTTTATATCACGTTTATTAAGTATTTAACTGGTTCACTGCACCACATTTTAGAATCTAATCAAAGTAACTTGTAACAACGGCTGTTGGACGGATACTATATATATATATATATATATATGCATACACACACACACACACAAAATACAAAGTACAAGTACTTCACATTCATCATATGTATCAGGAGCACTTCCACTTCCACCACAGATAGGATGAACTTTTGTTTTGATTATGTTCTGAAACTACATGCACACAACACTGTCCAAACATTCACAAACACTCAAACAGATTCCGTGCAATATGAGACATAATCGTGCGCAGGCAAAGAATAAAAATGTAATACTTATAGACTTAACTACCCAAAAGCACATAAGGTGAGTAAAAGTGAGGCATGACACAGCATAAAAACAAAACTCCATAGGTAATTGTATCTCACAGAGACAATGACATTATGTATTTAATGTTATACATGTCACCAAACAAACCACCTGTTGACCAAGTATATGAATTATTTCAACATGAATAATTATTCCAGCAAAAGCATCCCTTGCATTGATTCCTGGATTTGTGGGTTTAGAGTATTATTGCCATCTGGTGGCACAGTCACAGTAAGTACCAGAGTAGCCTAGTGTGCAGAGCTGCGTGAAGGCTGTGTGCCGTTGGAGGAATAACTGAGGTCACCTGGGAAATCAAAAGGTGTAGGCTACAGACTGTCGATGGAGCTCATATAACAGCCAGCTTCAGACTAAAAGCACTCACAACTTTCAGAACTTGGAACAGTGTGAGGTATTACGGGATCATACCCTGTGTTTCTTAAATCACAGGAACAGTCTTCTCACAACTTCTGTCTCTTATTAGCAGCACTCGGGATGGAACAACACAAAGTAGACCATGGAGGTCTAACTCTATAGCTGGGGATACAGTTGTGGTGGTGGTGTTGTGGTTTTTGTTTGTTTTTTTCTGCCATAAGGCACAGAGCTCTAAATGCCATGTGACAAAAATCCAATGAGGTCATCACTGTGTTGTAGACCTGACAATGCAAGGCCGTGAAGGCCTGTACTACACAAGAGCTGCCAGTAGAGTGCAATGCTCACACAACTCCAGTCAAAGTTGCAGGAACCTCACTCTTCACCATGGCTGAGCATAATGGACAGACCAGCACTTTTACTTTTACCGGTTGCATGTCATGTTGGTGATGAAGCTTATTCTGTCACATCAGCCAAATACACTCAAACAGTGATTTAAAAAATGTAATATACTGTAGACCTGCTGCTGGAAGAGAGCAAAAATAAACGAGTGCACTTTGATGAGTTGGACAGCAATTTAGCCTGCAGTTACAACACACACCACCTTGTGTCAGCAGTAAATTGCCATCGTTTGCACAACAGAGGGCCTCCTATCCATGGCTATGCAGCATATTTGTGCTATTTGATAACGTGTCCCTTTTTAATGCTATCTTGAGGGTATGAAGAGAGGAAAGTAACATAATTGTGGCTCCTGATAGGCTGCTGGTACAAGAAGACTCTTCAGCCCTAATAAAGAGTCTCTATTTCAGGCTCTTCAATTAAGCTGCTCTGTTCAGCCTGCTGACTGGCTTCTGTGGAGATCTGTCCTCAGGGTCTCTGTTGTGAGTCCTCGTCTCTTTTTGTCACACCATTTAGAGTGTTGTGTTTTTCCATTTACTTTGGTTTAGAAAAAAGATGGGTACAGAGGTCAATGCTAAGATTGTTCAATTTAGCATTTTTAATGTTGGTGTAGAATTGGAATCATCAAGAATATCACATTTACTGACTACAAATTTGAGGTACTACCTGTTTTGTATTCTTCTCCTTCTTATAAATAAAGGTTCTAACTAAAACCAAAGAGGGTTCATGGGCTTGTCCATGTAGGAGAACCCGATAGAGAGTTAAATCTAGAACCATCTGCAAAAGGTTTTGGGGCTGACAGGCTCTTCTAAGGGCCGGGTGTATGTGGTCCAGCGCAACCCTCAACACTCATGATTCCCAATTATGTTTTTTAGGGTGGAGATTGTATATGAAACTAGTTCTACAACAGGTTTTACTTTTAGAGTGATGCAGTGGAATTAAATTATGCCAGACAGTTCAGTCCAAGAGCCATTGAAGTGACCTTTCTTCAAAAGTCTTGTGGGTAGGACCTCAGCCCTTTAAGAAGAACCCTTATTTATGAAGTGTTGTATTAAATCAAAATTAAATTAAATATTACTCCACTACATTTATTTGAATTAAGATTTTGCAGACAAACCGTTTATCAGTTTGTAAAACATGATGAACTTCAAATGAAACTACCCAACAGTATATAAAATACTGAAAACTGGCTCCACCATGACAAAATACAACAGGAAAATACTATGGCATGAATACATCTGCAATAGTAATCATAGATTATTCATTTATTCATGTCTGCACCATATTATGAGTTATTTTGATATATTGGGTACTAATAATACGGTCGTAATTTTACTTAAGTGATATTTTCAATGCAGGAACTTCTGCAGAATTTGCAGAATTAATATATTATATGTCCCATTTATATTGCACCATTACTTGATTAGTCTCCACCCCTGTTTTGTCACAATTTCTCACAATTCATTGCCATTGTTAATGTTTATTACAAAATAATTTAAAGCTGAAACCCTGCAGAACCCTGTTCAAAAGAAAGGCCAAAAATGTTGTTGTGTCGGCAGAACTTCTTGTTCTTTTGTACTTTTGTACTTTTTCACACCAATCTTCTCCCACAGTCTCTCTGCTGACATAATCGCTGACTGAGGTGCTTTTGTCAAGTTCATAGCTCATTTTTCTATAGATGTACCGGCTTTCTAAATCCAAGTCTAAGCGGGAAAAAAAATCACATTTAGCTCAGTACAGATGGAGCGTCCTGAAAAAAAAAAGGCACACTTTGACTTTCAAAATACCTGCTTGAATGATGAAGAATTTTCCAGAAAGGTCACGATAAGCTCAGTTGTGGTCTCTTCAGCTGTGTGAAAACTGCTCAGTGTTCTACTAAAGAAAATATTTTAAAAGTTCCTTTTTTCAAAACTGCAAAAGCCATATTTAACCCCTATCACCTGTCGTCCCAATCAAGCTTTGAATGGATATACGACGACATTTCAATCTCTCCTGCTTGTGCCGTCTCATTCCCTGCATAAGTAAACGTATTCTGGCATTCAGAAGGAATATCTCATCTGCGTTTCACACCTGGCGCTCCATCGTAGATGCCAGACATAAGGTGGAGATGACACACCACGGTGGCACAGACACGATCAGAGGAGGGATGGAGAAAGGGAGCGGTAAATATAGCATCAGAGTCTTGGCAAGAGACGACGACAATCTAGGACCTAATCTGAGGCAGTTATCAACATCTGTTGCCTGGCACCCAGTTCTGTGGGGTTTTTAGTTATTCATCTATTGCTCCATATCTGTCACTTGTTTTTTGCATCTGATTCCCAGCACAGTGGATGCATTCAAGAATGTTAATGTAACCTCTCAATACCCCCCCTCCCCCACTAGTCTGTCAGTAATACACACATAGCCACCTGAGTGCATGTGGAGCTGTGAAAGGTTAAGGTTGGGAAATTGATTTGTTTTGCCAGTGGCCGTGGTAAATGTTAATTGCCCGAGTGCTTGACCTTGAAGCAGTCCAGATTAGTAATTTGCATATATCCAGAGTGATAATGTGTCTTTAAGTAGCAGACAGTATTACTGTTACCAATATATTTTCTAATCATGTGGCCGCAGCTGGATGCAGAATTTAATATCTTACAAGGACTTTATTATTTATATTCCCTGCATACTTTAGGCAAGTTGCTTACTTACACTGCTTTGATGTAATGCCTTGATTGGACCCTGGGAATTGTGCAAAACATAAGGAGAACCGCCTGTTATCTTAGTTATTCAAGTGCTTTTGACTTCAATCAACCAAAAGATGAAAATGATCTCTAGAAGGATTAACTGAAAAAGACATAGCCAATCTAGTTTTTGGTTGAGAAGACAAGAAGTCTCAGAGTTGAGGGGAAGTGTAGCCCACTTAAGTATGAGATGACAAAAATGGAGCCTATAAATCACTGGCTTACAAGACTACAGAGACCAATCGAGGACTGGAGTAATCGGCATCCTGGGGGATATTTGAATCAACTTTTTTGACACAGGTCTAAAACCCATTACAATGGATGTCGACCGCACTCTTCCTATCAAGGCTTCTGTGTCATAAACATAAGAATGTGTTGATGATAATGTCTCTTGGATAGTTTTATGACCCAGTCTGAGCTGAATACACCTCAGATCATTTTCCTGAAGGTGTGCAGGGAGAAATACATCGGCTGAGTTTGGCGGCTTTGAGGTACAGTTTGATTTAATATGTAATTTGCAACAGGAAACATTTGCAATCTTAAACTTAAATACTCCTCAACCTAAGGCGCATCAAAACCTTGAAATGTGAATTATTGAGTCCTTTATGATGTCGACAGAGAAATGGAAAGGATCATTGCTTTGCCTCATAAAAACAGCTGAGCTAAAACAAGGTTTCTGTACTCAATACTTCCCTTCAATACTGGACCCAATCTCCCCGACTCAAAGACAGAGTCAGAAGCTTCTTCTCTGCAGCTAGCAATATATCATGATCAATATCACACATGCAGACAACCAATACAATTATCAAAGGCATAAACATAAAAGGCCAATGTGGCAGTCTGAAGATATCATGTCTCTCTCCTGCTCCTAAATTATGCTCAAAGTACCATCTAAAAAACACTTTTTGAATAAATAATGGAACAATTCAGATTGCACACATCTCTGTTGGAAGAGGGGGTCTCTTTATTCAGGCAACCATCCAGGCTAAAAGCACCAGATAGCAAAATTATGAATGGTAATTTAATCACATAATGGCTCCTAGTACTCTCCAAAGTCTAATTCTTTGTATCTGCTCCTCAGTAACAAGTGCAGTATGCAGTATGAATTTTAATGACAGGTTTTATTCTTTTTAAGAAGACTCTCTTCATGACTGATGGAAAATGATCTCCAACAGATTCAATATAATAATTCAAAGAAGAGCGCATGGATGTGCATGCCTGATATGAACACTGTTATAAAACTGAATTAGATTATCTACTTCTTAGAAATATCTAAGCTATAAGAATTCAAGTGAGGCCATTTATCAATTTCTTTCCTCCTGCTTTACAATGCACTTTTAAGCATTTATCGACAGAGCTTGAGAGTATTCAAAGAGACAGTTGTGACCTTTTTTTATATATAATGTTATTAAGTCTTTAAAAATGAAAAATGAGTAACACCAGAATTGACTGGTCTTTTATGACTCGATTAAGTATTGGCTGTTGATTTCAAGATGAGTAAGAATTCTGTCCATCTTCGACACTCCTCATTCGGCAGCTGTCTGCACAGAACTACAACATGTAATATCGGCAAGAAATGTTCGTATTGGGCAATTCTGTAAAATCCATACAATCAGTGATTTCACCGTTTTAAAATATTTGCACGTGGCAACTACAAAATGGTAGTGGGAAAAAGCACGGTTCCAGTTCATTCAAGTATAAACGGCTGTTGAATTTCTAAACTTGTTGGTAGATCTCATCAACTTTACTGCAGCGAGCTGGCTGACTAATGAGCTGGTTGACAATGCCGCTCCGACTGACTTAAATGTGTAATACTTCGATACATCCATATGACGTTTATATGCATGATTTTGTTTTTAAAAGAAGGCTAATCGATGGATGTGGGAATAAAGAAAACATATTATTTTATTGCAGTAAAGAGTTGGCTGGTCCTAGTATAAAAAAAAATAAAAGTATATAAGAACAGACAAAAAAAATCTAACTGGATTTTCTTCCTGCCTAATTCAGTTTGGCTACTTAGTTTACATACTTGAACAATTTTGCTTTTGACATTGAAAGAAAGTGCGGTTAGGATGAAGTAACGCTGTCTCTATGTAGATAAGGGAGAGAACTTTGCACTGAAAAACTGCACATCATTTTTCTTTTGTATAAACCGTAACGCTTTTTGATTGAATGGTCAGTTCCTGCGAGTTGAGGTGCGGAATCGGTCTACAATGGAATATAATATCAGCAAGTATTGATTTTTTTCAAGCTGTTTCATCAATTTCTCTATGAAATAATGCAAAGACAAACTCTGAAACCAAAATAACTTTGATCAGTCACCTCTCGTTTAGAATGTTCCCTTCATTGTTATCACCCACAGGGAGCATGAAACACATGCAGTAGTCGTTTTCAATTTCCTTCTCCCCAATCTTGGCTGTAACTATAATCACTAGTCAAAGGATAGCTTTTTGCTTTTCGAGGAGGGCGAATATTCGCACAGGACAAAGCGTGGCAGGGTGTTTAACTGTTGCTGTTCTGAAAGCCCGACGCTTTTCACTTTTATGTTGAGATGGTGGCGCTATTGATTCCCAGACAAACGGTGATGGGCTTTCAAAGCATCCCCGCCCCCAACCCCACCCCCCATTTTATCTGTTTGAGGGGATTTGAAAGTGTATTCCGATAAGAAAACCAAAGTCTGAGGAAAATACTCCAAGATATGAACGACTGATTTGAAACAGTTTTCTTCAGTAACTGTTTATACGCACAACGCGGTCCATGTAGAAGATAATGGTTTATCAAGGAGAACGATGTCTGCATGTACAAATGTCCGAAGTTTGCCTACTCTTGTCTAGAACTAATCAAAGTCTGTGTTCAGAACCCAATCAAGCTGATCTGCAGCTGGACTCAAGTAAACACCATTTGAGTTGCAGGTGAGAAAAGTAATTCTCTCTCTGATGTGAAATTGCAGGCTAGTGACTGCTCATATAGTGCAGTGTTTACCTCCAGCCTCGTCATCCTCACTCACCAGACAGATGATTCCAAAGGCCCAATCAAACCAGTTGAAGTAGATTGTTTTTTTGGGTATTCTCTGTGCAATGCCCCTTTCACTCTTGGAAAAATGGCCACAATGTCTCACTGATGTAAAGATCTCCAGAATAAGCACCACATTGTGTTAATTTTCAACAGCTGATGAGAGGAACATTGGAACCTCTGGGATGACGGACAAATTGCAAAGTGCAGCATTTGGCACAGTTGCTAAGGGAAACTTGAAGAATGAGGAGCAAAAGTTTTTGAACCGAGTTTAAAAGAATTCCAGCACCATAGCTAAGACGAGGCGTCTTTAGAAATGCCAAATGGATGTAGGTATTTAGATAAGGTGTTTCCCACATATCACATGCATACCACGCTGGGGAGGAAATTGGACACAGCAAAATATGTCTGAATCCCGCTGCCCAAAGTATTCAGTCATACTTCACTCTAATCTAATTGAGTTGGAAATTAAAGACCGAGAATAAGGTTAGTGACAGAGCTTTTATAAATGAGGTATAATAATAGCCAAAGAAAATTGGATGTAATGATATCATCAAGTCAGTTCTTGGATTTGGATTATCAAGTCATATGGAAGGCAAAATAGCCCTCGACAGAGGATTGTCGAGTGTGTGTACTTGTTTTTGTGAGAAATGACAACAATAAAATGAGTGTGTGCGTGTGTCTATATGTGTGTGTGTGTGTGTGTGTGTGTGTGCGTGAGACTCATGCATACATTCATGCTTGAATGTGAAAGAATTGACAAAGAATAACTGCACATAAATGCCTATTAAAGCTGTGAGTCTTTGACAGAGTAAAGTCTTTTAAATATAATCCACTGAATAAATGACTCCCATAAGTGACAGAAATGTAACAACTTGCGCTACATGTTGAATAGAAAATGTCTGAAACCATACTTTCCTCATAACTGGTTTAAATTGTTCTTGTGTCGTATGTGACTTTTAAAGCCCATCAGGTTCTGAGCATGCATAAAGCTTTCTAGTGAAAATCCCGGAAAATAGCATCTAAATGTCATCACGACATTGTGCCTTACATCTCTTTTTGTGTGTCTGCCCATTGACCCGTTCAGACACAGTACCTACTGTACTGGCTTCTTTGATTTTTATGTTCTTTGATTTTTGTCTCCACCCCCCTTTGTTGCTCTCCCTCAGGTTTCTTCCCTTCTTCTCCCCGTCAAAGGGGTTTTCTGTGCCGATGTGATGTCCCGGGACTGAGGATGTCGTAAGTGTAAAGATTGTATAGCCCTCCGAGGCAGATTTTGTGATTTTGGGCTATACAAAATATATCTTCTTCTAAATATGTCTCATTAATCAAAATGTCGACTACTCAAAAAAGTCTGTGTTTGTATGTCATTGTCCATACATTCTTATATTATAATCTATTACATTTTTTTACCAAGTTTTAAAAAAGTACTTTTTTTTTTTAATTCATCCAATGAACTGTTTTGTAAAATGTCGGAAAACAATGGAGAAAAAGGCCATGGGCTTTCCATACAGTCGCTCAAGGTAACGCCCTTACTATACAATTCTAGTTTTGTCTATCAACAGTACAAACACACACTATTTCAGATGATGCAGATCAGCAGTTCATCGCACAAGAAAGACTAGAACCAGAGAATGTTTAATCACACTCGCAAACCAATGGGAAAGTTGGTAGCACCATTGCTACCGGTTGGAAAGTTAGTCTGTAGCCCTGCAAAAGTGTATTATGAAAAGACGCTATGCATAAAACAAGCGGAAACTGGTGCTATGGTACCTATAGCGTCATTGTTGGAAATGTGGAGCCACTAATCAAGCGTATAGCTAGTTGCGAGTTGGGAGTGAGAATGTTGTTTTTATAAAAATTGTTGAAAGTCTGTCATTCAAATAGTCGGCCAATTTAACTCATTGTCTCAGCACAATATAATTAATTTAGATGTTGTTGTGGATTTCCTCAAACTTGTTCATCCTGCCTCCCTCGGAGCACAATCGAGTGGCTGTCTTGAATCTGTTTAATGCTTTGATGTCTCTGAATACTGTGTCGCAGATAATGATACAAACCATTATACAGTAACTAGGTCAAGACAGGCGAGACCCAGTTGGGCTTTTTACATCCTCCTGTTATCACATTGCCATTTATTAGCATAGCATTGTGTTCATGTGTGTGGGGGTATGTCAGTCATTTGCAAGGGCATACAACTGTAAATAATTGAAGAAAAAAAGAAATCAGAAAGAAAGCACTTATGACTCCCGCATCAGATCCCATCTAAGCTATACAGGATGACATTTGTCCCATTTGAACCCATTGAGGTGGATGATTTTGTCCGGCAGGACATTTATAATTAAAAATATTCATTACTGTATGTAATGTATAACTTTGTCATAAATCAGCCTCGAAGTCCATGGACCATTCACTGCGCTCATTAGAGTTTTAATTAAACACTGAACTATGATAACGTTGCTATTTGATACATACTGGGGAAAGTTATATCTCCTCTTTTATTTATTGTTTTTGTGGTGTACACTGCAAGGTATCCCCACAAAGTAACAAAGTAAAATCCACACGTCGGAGCCAGATCATTGTGTTGACAAACTTTTCACACGTTTAACCTTTATTCAGATTGCAAATTTGACTTTGTCCTTCAAGTGATACAATTAACTAGTTTCGAGCCCTGTGTGGTATTACAGCTCAATGACATACATTGTATTCGTTGCAGGACACTGTGTTGAACATTGAGGTGACTCATTTCTATTTTGTTGTATGCTGCACTTTAAAGGCATATGTTAATCTAAAAGCTAAATGGTAATATGGAAAGGAAGCCATTAACACACAACTTTCAGAAGGAATCATTTTCATCAGAGTGCTGCGACATTACTGCTTTTATGTGTAATTGGTTAGTTTGATGCATTTTCTGGCTCCATTTAATGTTGACAAATGAATTTTAATTAATCATTTCAGTGAGACTCGTGTCAGTGTGTGTATTCTCCCGACTGACTTGACTGTGTGTTTCTTATACATTTCCAATAGGATTTTGTGCGGTGCTTATTTGCTCTGCAGCTCTGCAGCTCAGGGGGTTGCCAGAGTCAAAATAATGTCTCACTAAGTGGTGGGCTTCCATTAGCAGCTGCTTTGCACAGCCCCCAGCCTGACGGTGTCGGAGAACACTGCAGTCAATCCGTCTTTGTCTCCGTCTTTGTGCCTTTTCTCTGCAGCGCCGCAACAGGACGGATCAACAGGATTCATGCATGTTACGCTGGAGTGTGGTTTTGAGGTTTTGGATAATGAACCCCCGGGCGTTTTGCAAGTGAGTCATAGGAAGACCACTCAAAAACAATCAATGCTACTGGCTTTCATCTGAACTCATTTATCTACACCTACCCACAATATCTCTTTGGTCTAGTCTGTCAGACTGATGGGTTGCCTTGCTTTTCCCTCTTTAAGACACACACTGATTTTTCATGCTGGCATTCATTCTCAATTCAGACACTACCGATGAGTCTCCTTATAACCTCTCGGGCCCACTTTCCCAACTGTTCAGGCTCTGTGTTGTACAGAGGACACCTGTTGCCCATGCAAGGCCTCATTAGCTCTACTTCCTTTCTGACCATCCCTATCTTTATATATATTAACTATGTATATGATTTTAAAATGGGAGGCGTTGCATTCTATGGTTTAACAAAGACGTGACATCCGCCTTCATTCCCCATTGAATCTCCACTGTAGCTCTGCTGAAGTGCAGTATTAAAGCATATTTCACTGATGAATGGGTAATGGTTAATGCCTGTAGACTGATTCTCAACAGATAAAGAAGGACATAAAAACCCTCTGTGTATAAAATATTCCTACTCATGATAAATGTTCAAAAGAGTGTTTCTTGGCAGGAAGATTGCAGGATACTAAAGCATCTGCAGTCATCATGGGTCGCATATTGAGGGCTGTTTTATGCACTGTGAGATGATACACACTAAATTATGAAACCATTGGATGTTTTTGTTTTTCATTTTAGCATGAAAGGGGATTTTAAATGACGGGAGGATGGTCAGAAAAATAGGGGTTCGCTATTATGTTAAATTCAGCTTCACGCCAACATCAAGGAGAGAAGATACAGTTACATAAAGAGTACAATAAACGACTTAGCATTGCAACTCTGTTGTTGGACTCACAAAGGAGAGTTGAAAATAAAAAATGTTTTATTAAAAAAGAGAACCAGAAATATCTTTTATTTATTCCTTGCATTCTTTTTCCTACATTTCACACAATGCAATGCACCGGCAGTTTGGTCGGTGGGTGTTTTATGCTACTAGCCACTAAAGTAGTGACCTACAGAGGTCAGGGAAGCTCACTTCTTTCTAACTCCACACACCCAAATGTATTTAATTATCAATCTTGTAGATTTCAGTCACAACCAATCCGGACTCAAGTGGCATTGAACGTTCATTTGCTTTATTTTGTACACTGACCGTAAAGGCTTCCTGTCTATCTTCTGCGCGATATAAATGTCAGTGTCGGCTGTTCTTGAAGTTCCCAGTGACAGCAAAGGTAGCATGCAGCAGGAGTCGTCAATATACATCCACTTAATGCTTCTTCTGACTCTGAAGGTGAAGAGATTGTGAAAGCTGTGAGCACGGTTATTGTAAACTCAGTATTTGATCTTTTCATTTATGTTTTCCTGGTAAATGGACTGCATTTATTTAGTCCTTTTCTAGTCTTAGCGATCATCCAAAGCACTTTACAACACAAGCCAGCGTTGACACACACATGCTAAGAGGAAGAGGCTAGGTGCCACCTGCTCATGAGGAGGGAAAAACATTCACAATCATAATTTGGTGTTCAATCTTGCCCAAGGACACTGCCGATCGAACCGCCCATCTTCTGATCAGTTGACGGCCGCTCTACACCCTGAACCATCTCCTTATGCTTTTAGGTCTCTGCAATTTTTTTTTCCCCTGTGGACTGACTGCCACAACTGAAATGCAGAGATAGAAAGAATGTTTGTTCATAAGGCCATGAGAGTCATGAATGATGGGAGGCCTTAACATAGCCCTGACATAATAACTTTCTGACATAATGATGATCAAACATCTAAATATAAATCTTATTGTAGAGATCTAATCTAATTCAAGTGCGTCAGTCAAAATGAGAAACAGCTCACATAAAAGGAAGCAGATGAAGTCTGTATAAAGTTCTGTACTTTCACGGAGTTGGTCTGTGTGAAAGGGGGCTATAATTCATGAAATGTGACTTTCATCCAATCAGCATGCGGCGACCCCGGGGCAGGACGGCCAAATGAAAAACACCTTAAAGTCTCAGCTGTAGCTTTTGCTCTGGTCAACAGAGATTGGATGATGAACTATTACAGAAATACAGATACCAATTGGTGTGTAAGATGTAAATACATGATACACCGTGATTGATTATAGCTGCATTTCTAAATGCTGAATCCTTGCAAAGATTACATTTAGCCATATATATTGGATGATGTATGATAGAGCAATTTGTTTCCCTTCATATTATCACCGAAACAATTCAGTGTACTGAAAAGCCATCACGAAAAGAATTTATTGTAAATGAGCACCAACGAATGTTTGGTTTTCCTCACACTTTATAATAGAGTTTTAAATAGAGTTGGCAAGTGTGAAAGCCCCCAATGGATTATCAAGGACTTTAAGTCCCAGTGAACCAGAAGTTAGAGCGTCTTTAGCTTCCGTACTGTGACGTATTTCCCAGTGAAACAAAATATTAAAGCTGTGTACAGTTACAAGAGGGATTAAATTAATTTGCATTTGATTGGACCGCTGGGCTTAGAGTCCACCACAATACGGAGCTATGGAGAATAGTGGCTCCACACACACCTCCATTCTGGCTCAGAGATGCACATTGAGTGACAGATGTCATGATATTGTTGGTTGAAATTGGTTTGTACTATTTTACGTGGGCACCCATCACATTTAGTTTTCCAGGAAAAAAAATACGATTCAAATTTTATATAAATATTAAGATTATGAAGTATTTTGTAGATATTTTTGCATATATTGTGAAATAGGTGAACAATATAGGATGTCATCTCAACAGAATTATTTCATTTTCATCTAAACTAAAATATGCTGCAGTACAAACAAATTGCTTTACCTCAAAAGACATGGAATTAAAATAAATGGTTGATATTTGTTTACAAAGTTGTTTGCCTATCAGTTTCCCTCAGGAATGCATTTTAGTCACTCGCATTATTTTTTACTCTTAAAATATCCTTCTTTTTTGAATATTGGAAGCCTCTTCCGTCACATTTCATGCAAAGTATTGTGAAGAATTGCACGTAAGTGCTCTTTTTTAAAGTTCAGCTGCCACCCCAGAGGTTTGAACATTTCACAATAAGGAAGAGAGGGGAAAAAAAACAGGATTATATATCGGCAAAAATAAATCACAAAGGGTGACTGTGCTGAAGACAATGAGCATAAGAAAATCCAAATAATACTTACTATTAATATTTATTTTACATATGCGTATGCAGGAAAGGCACTGATGTAACTAAAGATGTCTTTATAGTATGACTTTGTCTTCAGATGTCTTCTTTAATAGATAGATAGATAGATTGCACCAAGATATATATATATATACTATATATATATATATATATATATATATATATATATATATATATAGATAGATAGATAGATACATAGATACAAAATAAACTGAATTGAATTGAATAGATAGATAGATAATGTAGATAGAATAATGATGGTGTGTGTGGGTTTACGCTTCAAGTGTATTCAGTGCTCACTGAAAAGGGAGTTACACAACACAGAAAATACTGTACACTGATTTTAAAGGGAAAAAAAAGAAAAACACACCTCAAAATGTTTTCATTCTTCGACTCCACAGTGCCAAAAGATCACGGCTGAAACAAAAGCAAGCCTCTTGTGTGAGACTCCCTGCAACTTAAAACATGTTCAAAGACTCAATTCATGAATATTTTACACAATGTGCCAGAACTTCGTCTGAACATGTGAATGTATTGGAGTTAATCAATAGCCTATCTGTCTTCACTTCCAGGCTACACACACCCTTTTTTTCCACTCTCCCTCTCTCCATCCAACGTCCACGCACAAGGCCACCCTTTCAAATAGCCTCCTCATCCAGCCGCAGTGGTCCCCTGAGGGCCCTGTCTACAGACCATGCTGCCCGGGCTTGAAGTGTGAGCTCGGAGGGAGAGCCAGTGGGGCTTGTTGCGTCTCCCTCTCTGATGACCAGGCTCCATAGGGCCCCCCTTTTGAAACCCCCACTCTCTGCTTTGCTTCAGTTTGATGATGAAGGCTTGTTTGAGAAAAAAAAATATGGAGGATGGTGGTTTTTTTTTTCTCGTTTATTACTAATATGTTACACTTCTATAATGGACTTCATGGGTAAATGTTTATACAAAAACAAATGTCCTCTCAATGATGACTATCTATGGGTGAAAATGGGATGTTTTTGAACAATCATGGTTCTCTAATATTCTAACCAATATTCTAATAAAGTAGGCCAGAAAAACGTAATTTTAACAAAATGGGAGGATGGGGACTATTGGGGGGGGGGGGGGGGGGCTAATGTTAAAACCCTTCTGGTGAACACGTTAGGACGGCGACTCCTTTTGCAGCTTAAATCCAAGTCAACCACAGCGAGTTTACTATGCTGGTGACTTTTTGTAATTATTTTTTGTTTTTAATCTCCGTTATCACTGACCCCACCATAACACACACAGTGGTATGTTTCCGCTTCGGCGAGCAATGCATCGCCACATCAGTCTTTGAACGCAGCCAAAGTGGACAAGGTGAGTCCGTCACGTTGTGACGGTAAAGTGATCGAGGCCGGAGGGCTGACGACACGCTGCTGGCACAAGCGGGGGGGGGGGGGGGGGGGGGGGGGACAAGCGCATTGCACTTTGAGAGGAGGGAGCCGCCGCTGCGCCTCCATCGCGATTCACTTTACAAACACTGAAAACTAACACCAAAAAAAAAAAAACGCAAGAGCAGGTCCACACATGAGGCTACAAATCGCTTCTGCTGAGTGTTGCGCTCCAACAGACGGGTTCATTCTGCTCCATCGCACGCGGTTTTTCTTTTTCCTTTTTTTTTTTTGGGGGGGGGGGCAGTCTGCTCGGTGCAGGAAGTCCGCGGACCGACGAGAAGAGCGGTGCTGCCGGATGGATCCGAGCTCTGCCTCTCTTCACGTGCTAACTGAGGACTCGGGTTTTTGCAGAACGTCTTGATTTGCTTTTGGAAGAGTTGGGGATTGTGTTCCTTCCCTCGCCTCTACACTTTATCGGTGAGTGTCTCTCTGCGTTTGTTCCGTTCACTCTAAAGATGGGTTGAGGTGCGTTTAAAAAAAAAAAAAAAAAAAAAAAGGGCATACAGCCAAATGTAAGGGAACAAATAGTCAGTGTGGGAAAAACTTTTATGCTACACTGCATTTAAAAAAAAAAACATGTATACAGAGGCAATTTACTTCTAATTTAATGTTCCACTGGCCGGGTGATGGTTAATTCTAAGGTCTAATATCGCCGCATAGATCAAGTTGCTTCCTTATTCTGATGCAACAGGTTGGTTTCAGTCACCGACAGCCAGCGTGTCTACATGTCGGTCAGTTGTTGGTGCTGCTCGGGACAGATGAGGTCTGTGCTGGTGCTGTTGGACTGATGATGAACCAGATTGTATTCACTGTATTTATTCACATCTGTAGCAAGTGTGGGCTCAGGTCCAGTGGTCTGCTTCCCACATGCAACTCAACAAACTGTTACCAGTAAGACAATAGTTGCAGGCTTTAAGCCTGATCCTAACTAATGGAGTATGAATGGTTATGTTGAGGTAGTGTGTTAAAACTGGAACAGAACCAAAAGGAGGCAAGTCTTCACCTTTACCCGCCTGTCTGGGTGCTTTAGTTGTTGCCATTCATCAGCTTTGTCCTCGAGATTGGATGACATTTTGGGTGGATTTGGACTGAAAGCAGGCGAGAGTGACTAGAAATTGAATAGAGAGAAAAACTCATTTGGACCTCAAAATGTCAGGAGCGTCATGCTGCTCCTTTCACTGCCGCAACGGCAAACACTGATCTTTAGCTTGAACATCTCGTGTGCTGCTGTTTTCAGCTTTATGTGTCCTCTCTTTGTCGCGATTTACCCCCTCAGATGTCTGTGGATTTTGAGGAGTCTCAACTCTGAAGGTGAGGAGGACTACTTTTAAGACTCTGCTTCACGATGGCGACAGGAGTGGCAGCGTGGCTCCCTTTTGCCAGGGCGGCAGCCATTGGCTGGATGCCGGTTGCCAACTGCCCCATGCCTGTTGCACCAATGGCCAACAGCAAGAGAAAAGACGAGCTGATAATCCTCAATGTCAGCGGCCATCGCTTTCAGACCTGGAGAACCACTCTGGACCGCTACCCTGACACCCTGCTGGGCAGCTCTGAAAAAGACTTCTTTTACAATGAGGAAATCAAGGAGTACTTCTTCGACCGGGACCCCGACGCCTTCAGAAGCATCCTCAACTTCTACCGGACGGGGAAGCTCCACTACCCCCGCCACCAGTGCATCTCCGCCTACGACGAGGAGTTAATCTTTTTCGGCATCATCCCTGAGATCATCGGCGACTGCTGCTACGAAGAGTACAAGGACAGAAAGCGGGAGAATTTGGAGCGGCTTCAGGACGATCAGGAGGAGAACAAGGACATGAAGCTGCCTCACATGAACTTCAGGGAGACCATGTGGCGTGCCTTTGAGAACCCCCACACCTCCACCATGGCACTGGTCTTCTACTATGTCACTGGTTTCTTCATCGCCATTTCGGTCCTCACCAATGTGGTGGAGACGGTGCCGTGCGGTTCCACCGCCAACCAGAAAGACATGCCGTGTGGCGAACGCTACACGGTGGCGTTCTTCTGCATGGACACCGCCTGCGTCATGATATTCACAGTGGAGTACCTGTTGCGCCTGTTTGCCGCGCCGAGCCGCTACCGCTTCATGCGCTCGGTGATGAGCATCATCGACGTGGTGGCCATCTTGCCGTACTACATCGGCCTGGTGATGAGCAACAACGAGGATGTGAGCGGCGCCTTCGTGACGCTGCGCGTGTTTCGAGTGTTTCGCATCTTCAAGTTCTCCCGTCACTCGCAGGGCCTGCGGATCCTGGGCTATACGCTCAAGAGTTGCGCTTCGGAGCTGGGCTTCCTCCTCTTCTCGCTCACCATGGCCATCATCATCTTCGCCACCGTCATGTTCTACGCGGAGAAGGGCTCCAGCTCCAGCAAGTTCACCAGCATCCCAGCTTCCTTCTGGTACACTATTGTCACCATGACAACGCTGGGGTGAGTAATAGACATGTGTACACACTCACAGAGGTAAATACATACACATGTTAACACCATAAGCGTATTTTATCCCAATCCACTATGCTGTATTTATATTTGTTACAGAACCAAAGCAATGTTTTCTGATGCTAATAGGTGCACTAGGTGCATTTTTGTGGATTTTGATTGTTTTTGTTGAAAATTGAATAATTTATGAAAACCACTTTGAATTTCAAATGAGCATTAAGACAGCCGGCCCCCATACTTCAGTACACTGTAGCTTATTTGAGGCTGCCAGTGTGAGTAATGGTGGGAAGTGTGGCATTTATCCACCAGCACAATCACTCGTGGCATTTGGTCTGCCTCCCTTAGAGCTCGCCAAATTAGGAGACAGTGGTTGAATACATACGATACATCTGAGTGTGAAAAAGATGCCAGGATACTAAACAGATGTGTGTGCACTAAGGGCTCCATTATTTATTTTTTTATCTTTTTATTTTCTGTTTTGCCTTAGAAATCATTTTTATCCTTTTTTTAAATTTTAGCCGTTTGAGAAAATGATGCACAACATGTCGCCTGACCCAAGAAACAGAGCATGGGCGGAACCATTATGATTAAATAATATGGGTGATGGAAACCATTATGAGAGGCCAGCCTTTTCCTAATTATCCAATAATACCAACGCAGCTTGAACATGTTTCCACATCGACACCATTGTGACATTTAGATGACACAACTCCCCATTGTGTGAACAGTGGTTCAGTCCGATTGTCTTACTGAGAAAATATTAGCTGCTGCACTACATTTCTGTTCTCATAATTGGGGCCACACCAGAAGCAACATGGCACAGGGAAAATGAATTTAACTGCATTGTAGAATTGGATCTCTCCGCTGTGGGCGCCTGGAGGGCGAGGTGTCCCATGAGATCTCCTCTGTCACCTTTATTATGACTCCCCTCTGCTCCTAATCTTTCACACAAAGCTCGCTGATGCTCGGTGCGATGAACAACAGGTCGAACATGAAAGTGTTCCCGAAGTTTGGCTGTAGGCAGATCAGAAGAATAGTTATGATTTCCTAATAATTAGTTTTCCTCTCCGGCCCTCCTTTTGTAGATAATGATGTGCATGTAAATGCCAAAATGGCCTTTTTGGAATAAAATAGCATGACACAAGAATAAAGTTGGTGGTTTCCCTATATCAAGTGACTAATAGTAATTGTAATTTAATATCTTTGGACCAAAAGTCAAAAGATACTCAGTTTTTTATTTAACGAAAGAGAGGGAGAGAAAAGGAGCGTTTTAGAAGCTGAATATCAGTTTTTTCCTCAATGAATGACTTAAATAATTAATCGATTATCCGTTTAATTCTTATCAACTTATCAACAAATCAACTTTCTATTTGCTTTCCCACTACTGCTGCTCAGCAAGGAAACGCTGTCTGTGGAAACACAGACAAATCATTTTGCTCCAAAACATCTGTAGCTTTGGAAGATGCACACCTGATTTGCCTAACATTAGCCATTCAATACATTTATATTCTCTATCTCTCTATAATCTATTCCTGTGCTGGATTTCAGTCGCTAACACGGACTGAAGTCTCAAGGATTATAACTTTAGATGTGAACATATCCTTTTAATTATTAATGAGGATCTACATTGCCAAATGGGAAATACAGTTTAATTTAAGACACTTTTTTTTTTTCATTGATATATCTCTCCAAAAAGGTCTGCTGACAGAAATGCTTTACATTTTTGTACATTTTGAATCTGCCCAGAGAATAAGAAACACTAGACGAGAACAATGTGTGGGCTTTCATGCTTTTATGTAAGTGTCTTTAGTGTCCCAGTTGTAGGTGACATGTTTGTCTGGCACACCTGAAACGTTATTTGCTTCTCTAAGATGACCTTGAAGTAGTTATTTCAGTAATTCCTTCTTCATGTTATGATCAGTGTGTCAAAGTGTCGTCTTGAAATGGAAACCAAATGAAAAGTCAAGCATGGATCTCCAGACCAAAATAGCTCTATTTGTCTCTCTGCGGCATTAAGGGCTTAAAAGGATGCCTGACCTTACCTGTTCTACAGTTTGTATGTGTGTGTGTGTGTGTGTGTGTGTATGTGTGTATTGTAAGTGTTATAAGAGGATCTTTTATATCCAACATACAAAAGGATAGAAATGCCAAGGTGAAAGCATTATGTAAATTGTGAACCCTGAACAATGTGTTGGAGTGTGGAGCCATTATGTCCAACACACAATAGGCAGCGGCACCAAGAGTCCATCAACAGCTCCGACAATGCTGATCCTCACAGCTAACCAGGACAGTCATCAACAATCAGGAAAACTATGAATGGATGTCCGAGGCTCACACACTCAGAATATACTGTAAGTGTGCAACGTTCAACACGGCCCCTCAATACAGCCGCAGCTCTGCCTTTGTTGGAAACGGTAAAGTGAGACTCGCAGAAACGTGGTTTGAAAGAGGAGCGAGCGCATCACTAAGTCTGAACATACAGTATTGTTTTCTCTCAGATTTTTAGATGTTTGATAAGGTGCATACATATGTGTAACAATGGGGGTTCAGAATGTTTGAGATTTTTTACATCAAATAATCAATGGGGATATAATGAATTGACACTTAAATGGGTATACTTTGTTATTATGTGCTTTGTTTTTCTGTGCTTACAATGAACTGCACAGTATCCAGCAGTCTGCAGCACTGTGCACTGTTACCTCCTTTGATCAAAACAACAAACATTAGCCCCCCACCAACTTAGAATAAATATGTAAAAGAGAAAAACAAATGTCTTCAGTACAGTCTTTGATATGTAGAACTCCAACCCACACAAAAAAAATAAAAGCAAGCAGGTACAATTATAATATATTGAAATCCTGGTGCTTAGTCCAGTGTGTGCCCCCTCCTCTTAAATAGTGCCGGAAGAGAAGCTAATCTGTACGTAATGTAAGTGAACACCCAGCAGCTTCTCAGGAGGCTCCGTTTTCCCTCATGCCTGCCTGTCGCCCGTCGATCTGTTCACCTGCTGAAGGGACATATGCTCAGGTGATGAGGTCACCAATAAACCATCTGTCAATGCACATAAGAAGCTACATACACGGCAGTTCACACAGCACATAAAAGAATCCCACTGTTCATACTAATCAGTTTTTCCATATTAGAAAAACCTGCAAGCTTTCATCAGAGGTGTTATTGTCTTTGGTAGACCACCATATTTATTTTTGAATAACATTTTCCAAACCAAAGCTGATACATCACCAAATCTTAATTTAACTTTTGCCTAACCCAACTTAAAGCGGTACTCAACCAATTTAGTATCCATATTTAGTATTGTTTTTAGGACTAATGAGAGAAAGGAATAGTACAAATGTATAGAGCATAGGTGGAAATAATTGGACTTAAAGTCTTTATGCCAACCACGAACACCCAGTCCATATGCGCATGTTGATATTGTTTGACAGTCAAAATCTTTAATATTTTCACGACATCAAGCCTCACCTTTTTAATATACACAGTCTGCGTCCAGCTGACTTTTATTGCGAAGCAAGCCAGCTGTGAAAGGAAATGCAATATATATATGTTACCACGGCCGGTTAACAAAATGCCAGACCGGATGTGGACTTTTTTGGAGCTGTTGGATGAAGAGTTACAGGCTGCACACCTCCACCTCCTCACCAAGGTAGTGAGAAAACGCTGCCCCGGCTGTGTCATACATATTTTGTGTCCAAATGTGGCCTCCGGCAGAATTGCACACTTTCACAAGAAAAAAACCGGACACACATCTTTTAATGTTTTTTTTTCTTTTTTCTGCCAGTTGGACAATTGAAACACACCTGCGAAGACATTCTGCAACACTGTGAACATTTCTGCCAGCTGACCGTAAAGCCTGTCAACATTTTGATCAGATATATATGTCCCAAAGAGCACACACACACACACACACACACTCATTCATATGCTGTATAATCAGCCGCTTTCACTGTCCAGGAACACGGGTGTTAAATCAACCTCAGGTGGCTGATGAAAGAATCTGGATTGAATCTCAGCGAGGTGTGCTCCCTGCGGCTGCCTGCCGGCGCTCGCCGCTGTCGGAGCCTGGCCGGATGCGCGGTCACCGGCATCAGTGGGACAGGATCCAAAGAGATTGATGAGGAAGGAGAAAGCCCTCTCTGCCTCTCTCTTTCTCTCCCTCTTTTACTCCCCTCATCCCCTACGAGTCTCCCACAGGAACAGCTATTTTGAGAGCGGGCTCTGTGTGAAAGAGAGTTGTCTGTTTTTAACTTTAATCTGATACACGATACGGGCTCGACGGATGAGAGTGGCCGTATTTTACCTGCACGACAGGTTGGCTGGCCTTCCTCCAGCTCTCCCACGTCTCTAGACACACTATTACCCCAATAATAAGAGAATATTAATGAGGTGTGCATTGGAATATAATTAGAGTGATTCTCCCAGTTGTAGAGTTCTGGTCCTGGACGGAGGCTTGTTCTGTAGAAAGTGAGAGAAAATGTTGTTATGCATGTAGGTCATGTTCCCATCTCTGCCTTAATCAGTGGCTATATATAATCTGCTTCTTTCTTCAGAGAGACTTTCCGCTCGCTCCCCTCTGCATTCTCAGCTCAACATCTCTATTAGTCCATGTGGACTTGGCCTCGGGGCCGGAGGCAGGAAGAGGGAGGTCAGGCGATGCTGTGCCTCGGGTTCATAAGAGCTCTGTGGTGCTGGGCTGGTCGAAACCAGAATGAAGTGGCGATGTGAAGTGAGGAGGGCCAAATTAAACGTTTCTTTTTTGACTCTTCCTTCAGGTCTGTCACAGTGTCCATATTCATATGCTGTGTGTGTGTTAACACATTTGTGTATGCAGTCACTCTGTCGTATATAAACGAGAAGACACCGTGGTGAGAAAAACAGCAGCATCAGCCTTTTTAGCAGTGTCACAAGAAGCCTTTGTTATTTAGACTGAAGCAAAGCAGGAAGTATTGTTGTTTTTTGTAATTAGTTTTTAGTTTTGTCAGGATATTGTCCTGTTGATCGAGGTGTTGACTCAACAAAAATACGTCCCACTCACAGTGAAGTGTCATTCGTAAGGACCTGTGGAACAGAACCTTGTCTGAGTCTGTTTTGAAGTAATAACCATTAAATCAATCTTCATCGATGTTCAACAAAATGTTTTCCAAAATTTTAAAAATGCATCACAAGAAAACAAAAGCCGAAAGTGAATCCATCGTATGGCTTGTTTTATTTAAACAGTCCAAAACCCAAATGTATTCAATTTACAGCAAAACCAAACAGAAAGAAAAGCAACACAAGTTTGCATTTGGCAGGCTGTGAATGTTCGGCATCTGGCTTGAGCGATAAATCAATCATCAAAATGATTTTGGTTTCATGCTCTGCCAGTTCACAAACCATTTTAGCCACATCGAGACAGTGGACACATTTTCATCTGTATTAGGGATAACTCCTGTTGTGTATCAACATTGCCGCTGTTAAATTTAAACTTTTCTTTGGTGGAAACTTTCAACTACTGATAAGCTGAGTTCTGTGTTTTGAAGTTTGTGTTTCTCGTTAATATTTTAGTCAATTAGGTTAAATGTCTAACTTGACCATTGATCTCCATGGCGCTGTGAACTAACAGTAATAAAGTATTAGACAGTGAGTTTGGTGACAACAAAGGAAGCAATAATCTCAGGCCTTTAGTTCTGATGAAAGGTATTCTTAACTCTAGTCTTAGCGGCACACAGCTCTGCTTAAAGGGATTAATTAACACTGGGTTGAACAAAGCATCTCTTGTTGGGAGTTAATCAAAAGTCTTTCAGTATTTTAGTTTTAAGCGTACATGTAATATCTAAAGTATCCTTTTTTGATTAAAATATGGTATCTCATAGTGTGAGCAAAACTTGGATTGGTGTGTTTTCCTTTTGATTTGCTTGATATGTAGATTATTTTTATTGTGTTTACAGTTAATAATGGATAATAGGGAACAGAAGTGAGGCGTTTTGGCCTATTAATTCTGGAATGGCATACATTGTTTTGTTAATAATTCAGGATCTTTGCGGCACCCTGAAACAGAACTGGGATGTCGAGCTGCATAGTTTGTAATTGGGAATGTTCTTTTACACGCATTTTCCAAATCCTTCGAGGTTGCATATTGTATTTTTTTTTATGGCAGCCTGCTTTCAGATAGAATTTATGGGCTATTTTGCTGCCTTGCTGAACCCCTGGGGTCAAAACAAGTGCATCTTGTAGGAAATTAGAAATCTTCTTGCCTTTTTATCTGACCAATTTGCTCTTGGATCCAATTTCCCAAGACAAGGCTCTTTAATAGAAACCTCTCTAATGATAACTGTGGAATTTAATTTAACTCAAACACAGGTTAATTTAACACCAAAACTCATTTAAAAAGAATTGAACTTGCAAAAGAGAGTAGTGTCTGTAAACCTTGTTGTGGTTCTCTCTCTCTCTCTCTCTCTCTCTCTCTCTCTCTATTTCACTGTTAAAATGACCAATGCTTTTATACCAGTGTATCATATGCTCTCACCCACTGGTATACACAATATACACACATGCACATTCATAAGCTGCCCTCTAGTTTGAAGCCGGCAAATGAGAGAAATTATCTGAAAAGCCTGCAACACTGTTTCTTTGCAGTAACCTGCATCCGTACTGCCATCTGTTACCTTTTTAGGGTTGAGCAGCAGCACAACATGTGCACAAAAATCAAATGATCAAATCAGGTGCGACTGCATGAACCGTGATGAAGGCACAGGAGTCGCAGTCCCACGGACACACTCGAGCAGTAGCTCGGATAGCAGCACACAAACACATCACGATACTCTGGCCTGAAAAAGTCAACCACAAAAGTGGTATCGTCTACTTTTTGATAGCGATAAAGCGATTTCCCCAGTGATGGGGAGCTGTTGACTGTTGAATGTCATAACACGCACACATTTTCATTACAGCAAATATGAAAGAGCATTACAACATGCAGTCTAATCCCATAACAGCTTTTTCTACACACACACAGTTCAAATAAAGACGTGATCATGCTTTGAGGGACCACTATTCTCCATCAGAACGTCGCGTTGGATGGTCAAATAGCTTTTGAAACTTCCTCCCCCCAGATCTTTCCAATGTCGGATTAGGGGGTCCCGTCTCCGACAATTTCTATAACTTTCCAAAGTTGGCAATCTGCCGTTCACACTTGTGTGAAGCTGAAGGTGAGAAAGGTGCAAGGGTTTTATCGTCCCTCTCAAGCTCCCTTTGCTAATTTGTAACACTATGAATCTTCCTGGAGACTGTCAGTCTAAAAATGTGTGCCGTAATCCCCTTCTTCAAAGAAGAATGCGTCTCTATTCAGATCAGGTATGAACTTTTGCCTTCCCATGTGGTTGACAACCCATCATATGAAGCATTGCTCTGTCCATAGCAGGAGCTGTGTACTGTTTGCTTACCTCATTACTGCACCTTATTATAGATGAGTGCAGTAGTAACTTTAATCTTCCTTTAAGCAATATTAATTAATTTATTTCACAGAATAAACTGGAAACACCAAGTTGACATTAAATCCTAAATAAAGTTATGTTGAACATATTGGCATTAATTAACAACATTAGCATTAATTTTGAGTTGTATGTTCTAGCCAACTGATGAATGCAAGTCCAATGTTCGTTTTGGTATTACTTTTGGTATTTGGTAATTTTTTTGGTCCAATTTTTCATTTTTTCCCATGTTCGTTTTGGTCTCCACCAACTCCTGAGAGAAACATCTGGCTCTGTTGCTGCTAAATGCTTCACTTTGTTCACATGCTAGCTGCTAACTTCATATGCTTCACTTTGTTCACATGCTAGCTCCTAACTTCATATGCTTCACTTTGTTCATATGCTAGCTGTTAACTGCATATGCTTCACTTTGTTCACATGCTAGCTGCTAACATCATATGCTTCACTTGGTTCACATGCTAGCTGCTAACATCATATGCTTCACTTGGTTCACATGCTAGCTGCTAACTTCATATGCTTCACTTTGTTCACATGCTAGCTGCTAACTTCATATGCTTCACTTGGTTCACATGCTAGCTGCTAACGTCATATGCTTCACTTGGTTCACATGCTAGCTGCTAACTTCATCTGTTTGGCGTGTGGTGCTCGGCTGGTAACATACAATGGATGTCTCCGAGTTCCTTTGATGAATACAGGTGCCTGATGAGGCTGGAAACATTGCTGGTGAGATGATGAGAACCGTAGGACTGAACCGTGAAGTTTTGGGCCGTAAAACCAAAACAATGAACTGAAGAAACTAGACTGATGATTATGTAGGTTTATTACTACTTGTGACACCTTAAACATTACACACAGTCATATCATCTACTGTTAATATTAAGATATATATTAGCACAGGTTTAAATTTACTGTGGTATTTATAGAAACTAATGATTAAATTGCAACTTCACTTGAACACTAACTGATTTCCCAGAGGATCTTCTCTGAAGGTTTTCCCTCACCCTCTAAAACGATTGATGTATCACACCATCAATTTTTGTATTCATTTAGTAAATTCTTTCATGTTCACATTCATCTGAAAACAAGCAATTCCGGCATCACTGAACAAACCTTCATCCATCTTCAGAGCGATCCAACTCTGGTTTTCTGCTGTCACTACTCCAATTTTTTTCTTTCTTTCATCTCGTTTTCTCTTTCTAGCTCTAATTGTTTAGGAGTCTCCTTTTGCCAGCAAGGTTTAACTATTGTCTTTTAATACTTTACTTGCGATTGAAAGCACTGAACGCGACTATAGTAAACTCCAGCAGCTTCCCTTCATGAAGTCTAAATGGCAGTAAACATGGCGGCTGTCAGACGACACATTCTTTGTTTTAGTTATTTCTTAAAGTTAGTGATGAACCTGTAAAGTAATTTTTCTCTTTTAGCCTAACAAATCCCTGAGTGGTCCTTGTTAGTCGTGATTCTGTCATATAAACAAAACAAATGGCAATAACGCTTTCAGCTTCTACATTCTTTTGCAACTGAGTTGGATTTTCTATTAAGTGTACTTGCTATAATCTAGAGCTGTTACCAGCTTTGATCTTTCTTTTTGTTTTCTACATCAAACAGACAGCATTTTTTAAACATGCTGCTTTTGTTGTCTTGTTTGGTAACACATGTAGAAATTCTTTGGTTGTGTGCTGAACAGATTTCTGAAGAGGTCCATGACGTTTTTCCGAAGTCTCACCTGTTTAATGTCCCCCTTAGCGAGTGTATAGAAGCAGGATGTTAGCAGAGTGGCCTTCGAAAGAGGAGTGTGCGTGGATGGGTTTGTGTGATTGAATGGGGAACGCTAAGGTCGACGGTGTGTGGAGAAGTGAAGGGAAATTACGAAAAGAAGTGCATAACCATAGAAGAACATGATATACAACATGAACTTGTCTTAAAAATGTGATAGTGGGAGGAAACGAGAGGAGATAGAGGAGAATGAAGAAAGACAAGCAAGGAGTAGCAGTAAGGTGAAAAGGAAGAGAGCGAACGTCAAATTAAAAAAGAAAAGGAAGGAAGCCAGCGAGGAGGACAGAAGACGTGATGTTATCTAATACAGTTTCCAACATGTTATCTCAAGATGTTTGTATTGGGGCACAAAGGAGAACTTTGAATGACACGGCGTGCTCTGTACCCACGAGTGAGTCGGTTATTTTTAGAGACTTGGCCCTTATCTTGCTACACAGCTGGCAAGGGTTTAGCTCAGAGAAAGGTAAAGAAAATGTACTAATAACCTTCGGCGTGCTGTGAAGGAGGATGCAGACGAGGAGTGGAACTCGAGGTCGAATTGACCGTGTAGTGAAAATAACATAAAGTGCATAAAACTGTGAGAGAAACAACTTTTGATTGTTCTGTTTTGTCTGAACAAATTCCAAACTGATAGACAGGGAAGCATACACTTACATGTAATTTATCCGAGTATGTGAGTGTGTGGGTCTATCTAGCCTGAGGGGCGCATAGGCCTACCTGACATTATAAATAATACCAGCATGTTTATGTTTTCCATTACAGTCTAAAATGCAGCTCCAGGATATGGTCTCATACCTTCCTTTTCACCTCACCTTTAAATATCAATTTAAATGCAGGCAGAGTTCCTCAAATGTTAAAAAGAATGTAAAGTGTAGGTTTTCTTACATTTATTTGAATCAAGCATTCCCTTCAATAGCACAATTGAAAGTGATGATGTGGCTGTTTCATTCAAACATTTATGACGCAGGAGATGAGATACATTAACCAGAATGAGTTTTCTGATTGGATGGCAAAATCTATCAGCATTTGTGAGTTTTTTTATAATGAAGGCACACAGTGGATTCATAGATTACATATTTACATTGTTTTCATCGTCGGGGAATGACATACAACACAAAGGTTACTGTGAGTGTTTGACTTGAACTGTGTTTGTAGCGATAATAGTGGTTGTTAGTGTTAATTCTGCATTAGACTAGCATCATAAAACACAACAATGTTCTGATGTTATCATGTCATAATTAGACCCTAATTAGACGCTGTGAACCAAAGACAAGTGTAGTACAAAAAACAACTTTATCAATGTTGTTGGAGTTTAAATCTATTTATGTTTCATGGAAATAGGTGAAGAATAGTCTGTTTATAAGAAGTGGACGTCGTCATTGTGACGTCAGCCATTTGTTTCTGGACCGTCGGAGATTTGACCGTCGCCATCTTCGGGTACGCTCATCGCCATCTTGGATCTTTGCAACCAGTGAATGGAAGTTTCCATTGTTGGACCACGGACGAGTGACTAAAGACGCTATACACGGCTCTGGTAGTGGCGCCGACCTGTCAATCATAGTAAGCCCGCCCTAAAGCATACTCTGCTTTATGGTCTATTTGATTCTAAAAAGGGATCATAATTTACTAAATAAACATCAGGCAGTATTGAAGAAGATTTGAGTCTAGCGATTGAGAACACAAACTCATGTTTACTAAGGTAATAAATTAAGTGAGAAGTAGGGTCATTTTCTCATAGACTTCTGTACGATCATCAGACGAGTTGCCGCCTGCAGGAGAGAGAATGTAAGTTTTAAGACGCTTCTGAATTGTCTTTCACTTGTGGGTACCTGGAGGTTGACGCCTGAGGGGAAGCGGTGCTAGAAATCCCGACTGCAACAGTTTAGAGACATGTCAAACTTTAGTTATTAGCCAATTTCATTCACAGGATATTATAATGAATCACTCGCATGTTTTCATGCACAATGTTTCAATGTTGTTGATCATATGTGTGCAACATGTTTGGGTCTAGTCACTAAAATACTCAGTACCTGCCCTGTAACGGCTATCTCAAATCAAGATTTCTATATATACAGTAAATGATGGAGAGAAAATAAGTATTTTTGGTATGCAACAAATATGTGACTGACCATGTAGGCTATGTCTTACTCAAGGTAACCAGATGTTATGATTTATGGGGCACCAAAAGACGTCAATGTTTGCACATGGTAGAACCATGTACAACCAACACACTACTGTAGCTAATAGAAAAAAATGAATGGGAGAACTCTTTCATGAATCTGATAATAAATAATAAAAATAATAAATCTGATAGTATAACAACTTGCACTGTTTAAACATGCGCGTTAATAAGAAGAACTGTCAAAGGCATTGTGCCGATTTGTAAAAATGAGCGTCCTAAACAAGCTCACCAGCTGCCCTCCTTTACAGTTGTGATGATGCTGTGTAAGATGACTGCCTGACCTGGATTTTAGTTTGATGCCTCCAGCTGTGCTGTGTTAAAGAAAAAAAAGAAAAAGAAAATTATTAACCTGTTGTGAGCCAGATGACGCTGCTTTTTCGACATTCATTTTCAATTTAATTTAATTTGTATAGCCCAATATCACAAATATAAATTTTGCCTCAGAGGCCTTTACAGTGTACAACATAGAACCTCCTCTGTCCTTGAAAAACACTGAAGTGGGAAAGGGTACTAAAGAATGAAGCAGATGTGTCTCTTGTGTTGCTGCTGATCCGGATGACAGAAGAACCTGGTTACCCTGAAAGCATGAATTAAATTAGAGCTTGTTTGATAAAAATTCTAAAGATAATATTTGGGTAGTGTAAAAATAACACTTTATTTAAATATGTGTTAATTATCCAAATATGTATCAGTTATTGTTTTGAAATCCACTTAAACCACTTCGAAAGCCGGTTTTCCTGTTCCAATTATTTAATTATTTCAAAACAGAGCAGGTATGCAGAACAAATGAGCAAATGCCAGGAGCTGAGTTTTCATTAAAACCAAATCATGACTGGTGTGTTAACGGCATGCCAAATTAATCATAGCAAACAAGGCCAAATTGCTTTAAAGTTAACATGTGACTGGTCGCTGACAAGCAATGTGGCTTTTTTTCTTTCACAGAGTCTGGTGCATTGCTCACTCCAAATAACATAAATTACATCTCTTCCAGGGCACAACAGCATCACAAATCAGTTTTAACTGAATAATATCTGTACGAGCTCAGCTAAAAACACAAAAGCATTAAATCCGTCAGCCTGTCGCTCACAGTCAAGCCTGTTTCTAACCGGTACCGACAATCTTATCTTCACTTCAGCTGTCTCTGCTCCACTCCGACTGTCGAGAGCCTAAACGGTAGCAATGTCTTTGCCTGTCCAATGTCAATCCTCACTATTCCCTGACTCTGGCTGCTTATAGTAGAGATAGCGAGTCTATTGAATTTTGCAGTGACGCTAATCATTTAGCAATGGCGCTGCGCCGCTCTATGCAGGGGAATAAAGAGGCATAAAACCGATTTAAACGTGCACTGTAGCGCGATACTACCCATCTCACTGTACAAGCAGATCGTGGAGACATTTTTAAAATTTATTTAGTCCCATTTAGCTTTCACCTGTCTAAAAAGAGTATGTGATTCTAAAAAATACATTGATTAATGTTTGAATGTTTTTTTTTCCAGTACAAACACTTTTGGTGGCTCGTATGCATTTTCTTTACATTATTCAAATGTTTTCAATTAAATGAAAACTACCCTCAATGTTCTTACAGCACAGAACAACTGAGTGGAAAGTGTCAACCGGTCTGCTCCCGTTAAAAACGTAAAACCCTTTCGAACCTAGAAATCTTACGATTGGGTTGGCATTGTAAATCATTCTTTTATATACATACATTTTCTTTCTCTCTATTTCCAAAGCAGGGTGCAGTGTGATTACACTTTACTTCTGCAGCGTCGACATTAATGTCTAAAGGCATTGTGTCAGTAACAGTCCATGATTATATTAGTTTGGCCTGCCGTCATTCACTGACAAAATTCTGCTGACAGTGTTTTTGTGCACTGCATCAATAACAAACTTAAAAAAAAAAAGAAAAAAGATGACCCACTAGAATTTCCCTGATTGCCATTCAAACAGCCCCAGTACCTCCCTGAAAAAGCTCCGTACAGAATCGTTACCCTCCATCAAACGGGCCGGCGGCCCCTTTTACTCTGTCACATCAACATGACACGTTTTGAAGTGAGTCAACAGCTCTGGATGCCAATTATGTGGAAATCTGTGATCCCCGTTGACCTCTCTGTGTGTTCATGAGTTTAAGAAGCTTCACCGATGCGTGTTGCCCTCACATGAGCACGGTTGCTTTCTTCACTGTTGCGTTTGGACTTCAGTTGCTGTAGAAGCCAGACGTTGTTACTGAGTAGAAAAAACAGTGAAAGAAGCTGAAACGTTTCTGTTTCGCCACTATAAGACCTCTCTACTGTGTTGAGGATAAAACATTTGCCAAATTAAATTGATAGAAACAATATTAATTGTAACCTTATTCTATAATATAATGTAGCTAATAAAGATGAGTTTGAAGCAGTTTGAGCTGACTCTGTTAGATCACCATCCTCTCCAGCAGGCAGGCACAGACTCACAGAAGGTATCTGTGGCAGCAGGGTGTGGTTAGGCTCAGCTGCAGAGTGGATGGAGCGGGGTGTGGTTCAGGGAACGGTGCCATTATGTGTAATCAGCCTCAGCTGGGGTCAATTGGGTGTGTTTGTGTCAGGAGGAGCTGGAGAACGAGTAAGGAGACCAGGTAGCAGATGCCCGGAGCGTTTCGGAAGCGAAAACGAGACTGAAATTAATAAAACCAGTTACTGCACTAAAGATCGTGTGTGTGTTGCCCTCTTTTGTGCCTCCCGAGACTCAAACATGTTACAGTTTCTTTGGGTCAGGTTATAAAGGTGTGTGAGCGGAGGAAAGCTATACGACCATCCGACAAGCACTTCTCATGAAGCGTGACCACTTTAGAGCGGCAAACACTCTCCTGGTATGCAGAATTTTAGATGAATTTGACCTTGACTGTGTCTTTTGTCAGTTAGATAATGACTTGAGCTTGTTGTTGGCCCTTGTGATATCTCGAGATATTGAAGAAATGAATAGAGCTTCAGGATGGGATGGATAGTGGTGCCCACATGCTTGAATTCCTCTGGTGACCAAACTTTTGACAAGTATTGAATGGCATCAATTAAATTCTGCCCCGTAACTTTATTAATTCTGCTTATATAGTTTGGGTGTCAAGCTGGAAGGTTGAAAAGAATGCAGCCAGGACGATATTGAATCTCCACGGGCATCTCCACAGTCAGACTTCTCAGATGAAACCCAATGGCATGGTTTTATGCTTTACTGGGAGACACCTTAGTTACTCTTCTGCTGAATTCCCACACTGGGAACCCCCACGACACTGTTCCATGAGAGCTGTTCACTTGCACATTCTCACACGTTTGAGCTTTTCTGCTGTCGCTTCTGTCGACTTATAACCATCTTTGCCCAACCAAAACTCAGCCCTGCAAATTGTATTCAGGTTGCCTATCAAAGAAACATTTTTTTGTGTCTGTATCGAATAGAAAGAATTGGAAAATGTGACAAGCCACAGAAATTACGACAAGCCTTCCAAAGCCATTAAAATATAATTGTGCGGTCGACAGGAGATAATGACAAACCAACTGGAGGAGTAAATTGACCAAGTGAAGGGCATATCAAGTTTGGATTTAAAAGAGCTCCCTGCATTTCTGAGCAGTTCATAATAAATAGCAGCTTGGGCCGGCAGATTGGTTCTCCTGTGAGCAACAGAATAATCATGTGCCATGACTGTCCAGTGCATTAATTAAAATATTAGAGGATAACAATACAACAGGTTTTTAAATGTCACGTGACACTGATGGACTTCTGTTTGCCTGTTTGGGAGCTTGATTGTGACGGAATGTCAGAAACATTGCATTGATAATGTTAATTATTACACAATGCATATTTATTTTTATGCTTTAAAATGACTTAATATTGTCATTAGCACTTGAGGAGTGGTGTCATAACAATGCTAACATGTTATTTTGTTGAGGAGAAATGATTTAACCCACAGTTATGACAACCAATTATTGATATGTACATTTTCCAATAATTAGTAATGTTAAACTCAGATTATATCACGTCTTCGATATTAACATCTATATAAAGGTTGTTTTGTTTAGAGCAGAACAAAAGCAGTTCATTGGAGAGTCAATCTTTCTGATGGACTGTTCAACACAGTTACACAAAGTGTGCATCCTTTGGTTTAATAATTATACGAGCGAGTATTATTTAACAAACTTAAACTTTGTATACGTTTTGCTGTTCTGCTTCAGTTTGAGCTGTTTTTTTAAAAAAAATTTACCATTTTATTTTTATTTAACAATAAGTACACCAATACAAGTCATCAACAACATCGACAGCCAGAAATAAAAATGAAAAATGAAAAACCTGCTGTCATATCAAGTCTGTGTGAACTGCCATAGAGTCCACTTCCTCCATTTACTGTCCATCCGTGATCCTGTCAGCCGTAGCCTGTGTGTCAGTCTTTCCATAATGTTTATTTCCCCCACTGTGTCCACCCAATGGGTCTGAGTGGGTATATCATCCATCCCCCATTTTCTTGTAATGGCCTTTTTACCTGCAACCAAGAGTATCTTTAATAGATACAAGTCCCCATCATGTACATCATTCTCTGAGTGCATACACAGATAGATCAGTTTATGATTCATTTAAAATGTGTATCCCAGAATATCTTGTGTTATCCTATGGACCATTCCCCAAAACCCTATTATTTTGTGACAATTCCAGAATATATGTGCATGGTTGGCTTCAGATGACCCACAATTTCTCCAACATGACTTTCTTGTTTCAGAATAATTATTTGATATTTTAGGTGTGATAAAGAACCGTATTAGATTTTTCCAGGAAAACTCTCTCCAGGCTCGTGAACAGGTTGTCGTCTTATGTTTTTCCCACATGTTATCCCATTCATCTTCAGATATTTCCATATCAAATTCTCTTTCCCATTTTTCTTTTATATACCCTGTTGCATTTTTGTCATTCATCAATGCCTTATATAGTGTAGTTATAGTCCTAACCCGGTTCCCTTTATATGCATCAATCATTACTTGTACCACCTTGTTCACTTCTAGAGAGAGCTCCTGTTCAATCCGTTTCCCATAATAATCCCGTACCTGTAAATATTTGTCAAATTCCCGCCAATCCAGGTCATATTTTGTTTTCAAGTCTTGAAAACTCCTTATCCTCCCTTTTTCCACCAGTGTGCACCATGCCGTAATGCCCTTCTCCGCCCACCGTCCAAATCCCCCACCGCGCCCAGCTGGTTTAAAACTGCTATCAAAAGCCACCCATTTCAATAAATTTGCGTTCTTCTCCGCCTTATTATGTCTAAGTAATTTGAACCATAATTCCAAGGTAAATTTTGTGATCGAATCCATTTGATTTCTAACCTTCTTAAATGTTTCCTTATCTCCTATTATACTCTTTATCGGACACATTCCAAATGATTTTTCCATTTCTTTCTATTTTGCTTCATAGTCCAGTTTACACCAGCTATGCACATATCTCAGCTGGGCTGCGTGGAAGTATTCTTTCAGGTTCCTAATTTTATAGATTTGACTAGTTGCGAGTTGCTTACGGGTCCGTCTTGCCAATAATTTAGTGGCTCTCGGGCCTATCTCATAATAACTTTGCTTACAGAACAGAATTTTCCGCTGCATCTCCTCTGTTAGATGTTTATTTATCTCTAGTTTTATGTGTTTCATTTTCTTTTGTGTGTCCAAGCCCGCCGAATTCTGGCAGTCTCTTTCCAATTCTCTCAGTTTTTCTGTATTTTTCGTATACCTTTTTCTAATTTCATTTTTTTTGCGTAGGTTGATTCCGAGATTAATCTGCCTCTCATAACTGCCTTCAAGGAGTCCCAAACCATCGTACCAGGAGTCATACATACAGTGCACTCATATCTGCCTCTGCCACAACCTGTGAATGTATTCTAGCTCTGAAATTTAGAGGAGAGACGATATGAGTCCCGTATTAGTCGAAGGCTTTTACTTTCAGGGCCATCAAACTTATTATTGGTCTCATATTATCGTGTATTCTTGATTTGCTTGTTTGGACACCGTGGTGGTTTCAGAATTGGACCTAAGTGGTCCATAAAGAAGCAGGAATAACAGTTATATTTCGGTGTAGTCTAATGGCAAAGGGTCAAATATAAAGAGCTCCGCTGCTGCTCATGGCACTGTGTGTGAGCAAGTCTATATTACTTCCATTTGTTCCACAAATCACATTACCGTTTGTCAATTCTTCATAAAACTCTTCAGGAGATTGTATAGATTTGTTTTCCACACAGCCATCACCTCACATCTACCAGTGATTGCCACCATTGATTTCTTGTGTTTCTGTCCTCTCATCTCTGGGCTCATCTCTGCTTGTTGTATCTGAACCGTCTTTGTTTTAATAATTTCAGACAAGGATTAGGGGATGGAACGGGTCCTAATCGTGTTGGCAGATGTCACTCAGTCTTATGAAAACTAAAGTTATAATCCTTAAGATTTTAGTCATAACTACACTGCATGGCTATTGCGATTGCAGACTTCTTGTGGATATAATTATTGTGAACGCCACATGTTACTGTATATTAGAGCGACCACAACGGTTCGGTTTGTCTGATTTGTTCCCCCGTCGCACACCTGAGGTTCTATTTGACAGCAAGTATTAAAAGCACAATGGAAGTGTTTTATTTTAGACATGCATGGCTGGCTCCAGGGATGGCGATGTCAGTCACTCCATCACTTTGGTCCAGATTGAAATATCTCAGATGGATTGCCTTGACATTTTGTACAGACATTTATGATCCCCAGAGGATGAATCCTACTGACTTTGATGATACCCTGACTTCACCCATAGTGCCATCAAGCAAGTTTGACATTTTTGTTTTTTAGTGCAATATGTTCAACAACTGCTGCATGGATTGCTTTGAAACTCGCTACAGATGTCCATGGTGCCCAGAAATGAAATTAGTGATCCACTGACTTTTACACTAGTTTGAACTGTTTCCAATATTTTAAGACCAAATACCAGCAAAATAACAGAGTCACAGCAGACTATATCATCTTAGAATGCTGAACTGAGATGGTGAACGTGTGGCTCACTTCTTGGACAATGGGGAGGCCCATTTTTGTCTTGCAGTCATTTTTAACGATCTACTCTGCGCTACTGTTTGATATGCGTTAATCACCGACTGCTGATCATCATAAATTAAACACCAAAGTATGGTTTATATTTTGTACTACCGTGTCATTCATCATTTCAAGGGTTCATTGTAAGAATAAATGTTTAGCTGACTGAAGGACAACCTGAGTCCCAGATCTCCAAAACTGGTGTTAAATTAATGAGGTGTATGCCTCACTGTGTGAAAGTAACTGGGATCATTCTTTAATGGTTAAGGCAACATTTGGCCTGACGTATTAAACATTGCTTTCCTAGGTTTGTAAAACAAAATTAATTAGGTATAAATGTACTGAATTATTATTTATTCAAAAAGCAGGCAAGCGTGAAATACCATCAAACAGCTGTCATGTTTGTTGTTATCTCCCGGAACCATGCACCTATGTACCTGCGTGCTGCTGGTGCATGATAAAGTATGCGTATGTGTCATCAAACGTAAACATGGGATTTAATTAATTCAATCTGAGATGGACTCGCAGAAAACCATTTCAATTCGTAGAGCCACACCACTGGCACGGCTAAAATAAAACTACAATTTTGACTCATATTTCATTATTTATAGACTCAGCACTACGTACATCTTATATATGGGCGATACGGCCGTGTACACATCTTGAACAGAAGATGCATACAGGATTTAAAGAATGAGGAAAGAAAACTAAATACACATGAGCATCCAGTAAAGGTGTCAGTGTGCATAATCGTCAAACTCTCCCTGTGGGCAGCTGCTGCCTCTCTTCGGTCTTCGCCACTGAAAACTGATACTTCCACTGAACCATTCCTTTCACTGGGCAATGACTCTCCTCTGACCACAGTAACAAGGTAACCAAAAATGTTATTTCTTCCCAAGACTATTTTATATAAGATGTTCATGTCCATGAGTCAAACAGCCCCTCTGCACAAGGACATTTCTTTCATCTTGGAAGAAGTGCACTGCTTTCAAGGAGAGGAATGGTTATGACTAATTCTTTGATAATGTATTCCTCCTGTCTCCACACGTCTTTCTCCACAACCCTACGATAAAGTCATATTTGCAAATTCCCGATTGGTTGAATCCTAAAAAAAACTAAAAAAAAGGTTATACAGTCTCTGTCACCTTCAGTTGCTGTGACAAACTTTACGGCAGCTGGTGATTTTGTGTTTGTCAGAAACGCCAGTCAAAACGTTTTTTTTATTCAAACTTTCAAAGAATTCTTTCACTCTTTCGCAGTCATCTCTTCACACTTTTTTTTTCTGGAGGCCAAGTCTGAATCACTATGCAATTTCACTGAGTGCATGTACCTGCTGTGTGCGTTAGCATTGTCCTACATATCTTTGGAAATGGTTTCCACAAACGTAATTTCAACATTTACATCAAAGACAGCATCTGTATTGCTATTTCTGCACACATTATGTAAAATATCGGAATAGAAACACATAGAGATGAATCCCTTCCATGTCTTTTAGGATGATGTTAGACACCATACATATATGATAACTGATTTGCAACGATGAATTGCCACACATATGAACTGTTTACTTGAGTTTATTGCAATCAGTGTGCAAAACACACTCACACATACACACACATACACACACACACACACACACACACACACACATATTTCTTGTATGATAAGTTTTGCCTCCAAAAACACCACAACACTTTTACTTTTACTTTTACAATTAGAAAAAGTAATTCTGAAACCAACATGTTCTTTTTTATCAATTACAGAAGTATCTCAATCTCTAATTCTTAGAACATTAGGCCTGTTCTAACTGACATTTGTGTTTGCTCACCTTTTCACAACCAAAATAAATAAGAAAAAAAGTAATAAATAGATTAAAGAATGTGTTTGTCTGGTCTAATGCCATTGGTTAACGTTAGCATGCCTGACTGTCGTTATCTACAGCAGTAACCAAGCTAACGCTCCTGGATGGGTGAACTGAACTGGGGACAGAGTTGCTTGTATTGCGTATATTGTGCAGCTGGCAATACATCATGTGTGTACTGGTTTGTGGATTGAGGTGCAGCTGCACTGCATGCAAGGCGTTTCAACTCCAGCACCCCTGCACGCCAGGCACTAATGTTGTCGGTTAACGTTTAACGATTGGATAATGAGGGTCAGCTGTTGGCCTTGACATTCGTATTGTTAGACATGGCATGAAGCCTTTTAGTGGACAGTAATTATCCAAGATGCAATAACTCACGGTGATCCCAAAATACAGCCAATAATTTTGTAACTGTTGCTTACGTTTAGACTTTGTTAAAAAAGAAAGAATCTTGTTAGCACCAAGTCAGACTGGAAGACCAGGGCAGTTCTTCAAAGTGAGGAGTCACCATGGAGACAAATCGACTCTAGATTGTCTCCTGTGGCCTTTTCTCTTCTGTCATTGTCTCTTCTGACGAAGCGGCAGCACAATGCTTGGTTCCCTTGAGCTGTCAGCAATGTGTTCCTCGACTGTCCTCAGCACAATAGACAGGCTGTCTTGTTTGGTGCTCGTCCTGGAAAACCTCGTGGCTGTGGGAGCTTTGGCTCAGATACGCTGTTGCATTAAGAAATGGTCTTCCAGACATACATTTTTAACAAAAAAGAGGCAATTATCTGGTTAACCTGACAGCAAGTAATTCATCCAAGCATGTCTATATTTTATGATATGAACATGGTCTCTTTTAAGAGAGTACTTATTGGGGTGTCTGGCTTGATTCTGTTAATGTATCAAGCAAATCATTTTGACAGTACCTCACCAAGAGTGAGCTGCAAAATGAGCCTTCTTTTCTCTGCACACTGTTCCACCATTAATTACACCAGGAGGAAACACTAATGGCTTCTATTTGTGCAGTTTTCTTGTGTTGATAGTCGTCTATGAGACTCTGGGGGATGTTTAGCAAGCCTGACACGGGGGAAAAGTTTTGTCAATGCTACTGTTCAATTTAGCAGGAGCTTTTACCAAGACTACAATTGTAAATGAGCCAAGCAGCAGTTCATCTGGAGGGTAAAGTCATACCTTTTCTGCTACTGAACCTTGAATATGTGTTGTAAGGACATTTTGAATTGTATGTATTCATTGTGCAAGAAGAGGCTAAATATAATCAACTAGCTGAATAGCATCACTTCAGCTCAACAATAGACCAACATGGAGGATTTCTTTTGTAAAACTTGTAAACTCCTGTGATTACATTATTGCTTGAAAGCTATACAACACAACAAGTTCAAGCTGCTTCAATCATATAGAACTAGTACAATACTAGAAAGAGGCCAATAGAAGAAACAGACAGGTACAATCAAAATAACAAGTTGCTGCATGCCCTTTTGTTTTATGGTGCTAAACAAAGAGCTACTGTAAAGTAACTGTATCATGCATCTTCTTATGTTCTGAAATGTACTTTCCTGCTGTCAGGAAGGTGTTGTTATTGTGCAAAGTAGTCTCCCCATTTCTCTGTCCATCCGGCTCTCTTTCTCACGCCTTCTACCTGTCTACGACAGAATTTCAGAATTCAATTTGTGGTCTTTAATTAGGGAATAAAGGAAAACATATTCATCCTTTCTCATAGTGAATTCTAACTCATATTTAGATAGGTATGTCAGTTCCAAGTGTTAAACTGTCTCACTCTGAACATAGTTCTGTTGAATGTCCAATGGATCGTGTACGTAATCATAAAGTTAAGTTATTTAGGCCATGGCAACACACTCTGTGCCAGTGTTTTTAAGATTGGAGCGAAGCGAGTTGAAGAAAAATATTTTTTAAAAATGTATAGTTTACGATATCTGACAATATGGAGAAGACGTGATAATTTTTTTTTTATCGAGGGGGTCATATCAAAACTATTATTCAGCACTGAGTGAACAATTCAGAGATGTCAGTGTAATTTTTCCCATATAGACCCGGCGTCCTTTCTGGGAGGATTTGTGTAAATGTTTGAGATTCCTTGTGAGGTTAGTTCTGGATTCACAATGTATTGTTTGAGGAAACTCAACTTGTTGGACACGGACACAAAGTAGGATGAGTTGAGAAGAGTAGAGAAGGAGGACTGTGATACGCCAACAAAGACGCCAAGGAAAAACAAACTGTGCCAGAGTCTCAACCCGGCATCTCGCAGCAGGAACATAGAGGTAAATGATCATTTTCCCCAGACATCCAAGCAGAGTGCTGTTTGTTACTTTAAATCAATTTACAGCAGCCTCCATAGCGGCACCAATTTCGTCTACCGGTCTCCATTGTTGTTATTATTACTCTTTGGTTTCAGTGCACAGTTTACATCCCTTGTCAATGGCTTGACAGCTTGACAACGGCATGTCTCCCCCCCAGCACTGATTACCTAATCGTTAATACCCTTCGCTGCCCTTATTGGTCGATTACTTTTTTATCAATAAACCGCTGTTTCATGAAACGAGGCCAGACGAACCAGTGGGCTTAAACTTGGTGGAGTGGGCGGATTCAAAGGTCTGGGTCCACGCAACTTTTATTTCTTTAATTCTAAACTTCTGAAATTCTAATAGGGATAAACTCAAAGCCTTAAAGTTAAATCGCCTAATTTAAAATTGAGTTGAAATTTGCTTCAATTGCATTTATTTTGGTCTTCAGCAATGATAAAACCGATGCAGCGACATGTATATTTCTATAATTTGTCATTCAATCCCATATTTTGCAACTTTAAACAAGAAGACCTTCCAGTAAAATATATGATCCTAAACAATTTACCTGCACAAATCGGGTTGTACTCCCTTAGTAAGAACTGCAAATGTACTATTTACTGCCTAAAGGAAGAATGTTTATTACTTTCATTCATCCACGATAATTATTTAGAGCACATATTCAGAGCACTCGTGGGTTGTAACATCTGGGCCACTTCAGAAGGGCCACACATGTTGTTCCATAACTGAGTATCACTTTGAGCTTTCAAATGCTTTATGTCCTTCATCGTGTCATCTCATTTGATTCAGTAGACCACATCTACAGTATCTGGTGCTTAATGGTTAAGTGCTTGATGATGATGGCTTAGACCTTTTTATGAGTGAGCCACAAGATGACCACTCGAGCACGATGAATGTTTCAGGCTTTCAAATGAACTCGTTGAGCACACCAACTCCAAACTCTTCACACACCGGCTGTTCCTCTGTCCATCTCCCTTCCTTTTTGCCACTCCTTCTACTCCTCATTCTGCAATTAGACTCAATTTGCTCTCAAATAATGTATCATCGCGATGAGCCAGTGGTGCGACTCCGATAGCAAACAAACAGAGAGATAAAGCAGCTCCAGCAGATGCTCGAAAACACATTAGATCTGACATTTAATCTTTCATGAAACTACCGGTTTCAAACAACAAGCAAACAGCAGTAATGTTAACTGCTTCAGCTGAAGATCAAAGTGATCATTGCAGTATTTGTGTCCAGTACGTGGTGCAGGGAGCAGAGAGCTAATGATACCTTGAGCCTTGAGCATTTAATCTATGTAATGGAATGCTAATGTGATTCCACATTAGGGAGGACTTCAACTTCACAATGCCTGATGTCATAACATATCTGGAGGAGGATTTTAATGTTAATGGTTTTGTGTGCAGGTGGCGTCCAGTGGGCAGTTTGCACCCTAATATTGTTTTTGTTGCAGAGTTCCAATATAATTAGTTGGTTATACTGTGTATGTATTTATTTAATCATATTTTAACAAAACAGTCCTGGGACTAATGTTCCAACCACACAACATAAACACGAAACAGGACCACAACCAGGCATCACCATTTTTAAGATGATAATCCTAAAAAGCACGAGAGGTTAACAGCAACAGAAATATTTAATTCTGTAATTGTGTTGCATTCAAAGACTTCTGTAGATGAGCTGAGAGCATAAGGGCTTAGCTAAATATGTGTATGTGGTTTACCGTTGCAGTGTTTTTTTCACACTGAATATACTTGAATATTTGAGTCAGAATATAATTAGTTGCTGCCGTGAATGGCAGTGTTTGCAATCTCATGGTTCAAATTCCAGACAACATAACACCAATTCAATTTTCTTTCACAGAAAAATAAAAAATAACCTGTGCATTTGGGATTTAAAATCCTAATGAAATTAAACAAGAAATAAAGTGCAATCAGGGCTTAAAACTAATGACTTTTTTCACAACACAAGTTAATTTGCCCAATAATAACGATAACGGGGAATATAGAACAATTATTTTGCTGAAGATGATAAACAGCAAGAGAAGTTTTTTCAGGCCTTGTTGAATCCTCCAGGTCAAACTTATTTTAAGTATGTGGAGTTCTCTAGCCTCCTCTCTCTGGTAGCAGCAGCGTACAGCCAGGCTGCTCACTAATAAAAAAATTAGTTCCCCATATGACTGCAATTTTCACACTCACAATCCACTTTACTAACTTATAATAGACCACTGTACATATACTGGCATTACATTAGCATACAGTAAACCCAATAACATTTGCGGTTTTTGCCTCTCCACAGGAAGAGAGTAATATATTTCAACATTAAGTGGGAGTGTGTGATCCAGGAGACTTTTATGTTATTAGTTTTGATATGCAGTTTAAGGATGTCTGTGACAATGTTGAATACCCATTGCTTTATACCAGTCACTGTCTGAAGAATGTTGAATAATCTGTTGAAATACATGCTCTACTTTATTAAGAATCGTACCAGAAAACTCAAATATAGTCATTATGACCCAATAACAATTTCCAATAGATGCGTGTATTTCAGCCCACTAGTTTGCCCTTATTATCATTAATTTGTGAAACTTGCAAACGGTTGACTTTTCATGACAAAACTGTATATATTGTTTTACATGCAATTTCAGAAACAATGTGTTATTGCTATGAGGATGTTGATACAAAATAAAGATTGTATAGATTAGTAGTGCTAATATGCTTTGCTTTTAGCAATGCCATTGTCCCTTTTTCCTCTTTTCGACAGCAAGAAATGAAATAATAACACGCCATATGTGCCCTAGATTTCATTATGACATGGCTGTGCAGTTGCAGCCAATCAAAGCTCATCCTCAATTCCATCAGGTCAAAGAGAGAAATACAATCTCAGGGGCCTGATTTTGAATTGGTCATAAGCAGCTGCAAAAAAAACTTCCAGATGACAACAAAAGACACTGACATTTAGTTCATGGAGTGATGATGGAACATTAAAAAAAACTCAATGGAAACCGAAAGCCTCATTGGTGTTAATTAAAGTGCTGCAGCCAAATAGGCCATCTGTTAATGTGATTTTTAAATCTGTGACGTACATATGCTATCATGGTGCAAACACAAGGCTCGGGTCCCCAGGGAGCCAGATGAGGGCCTCATCGCGCTGCTCAGTGGTCCTCCAGAGACCTCCATGAACTCTTGAGTCCACATGGGTTCAATGTGGTCTGAGTTTCGCTGTTGGCTGTGACTGCTTACACCTAGTGCCTCGACTCATCACAAACTCGGTTTGTAGGTTTGTAGTTCTGCGTTCATGTCGTTAATATCCAAGCACAGCTACACATTCTTTGAACACTAAAGACAAATGTGTCAAATCACCTAATGGCTTAAAATGAAAAGGATACTATATATCAGATATGCTGTGTAGTCTGAGTCACTCAGAATATACTGTATGCTGCAGGCTAGTGGAAGTTATGCCCAGCTTTTGAATAATGAATATGCCCCGGCTATACTGCAAACATTTAAAATCATTTTTTTTGTCCTATGTGTGAGGCTGCTCTGTAATGACTATGAAAAGATAAGGTTCCGCTTCACCCAATAGCTAAACCTGTTCAACCGCAATATTAATGTATTTATAGCAAAAAGACCAATTTCAGGAAGGTATGAACAGAGATCAAATACCCAATGTGGGTGTACCTATCATTCAATCTTTTCTGACTTTCTGAATAATACTATAGAATATCTGATCTGAAGTTGCTTGCAATAGAATAGTGACAAACACTTGGTGAGAAATCCTGGAGGATGACGACTCCCGTTAACTCTAATAGAACAGGCTAACTCAACAAATCTCTTATTCCCATCATATTTTAACATTATTAATTATTATTCTGAACATTAATATGAAGTGTAGTCTTTTACAATGTATTGTAAAAACCTTGATGCAAGGGCTTCCTTGTATGGAAAGTACCCCGTCTGTTCCGATAATATAAAGCACTGCACTACGCAAGGCGCTGGGCAGGTGGGGGCATCTTATTTGAAGGATTGACGAGATCTTAAATAATATCCAGTCATGCCCAGTTTGGGTATCAGAGCAATGCATTTGAAGGCTTATACCTGAAACTGCACAGCTCTGAAACTGGAAAGCTATCATAGTGGCAATTCTTTTTTTATCTTTCCTGAGGAAAATCATCTTATAATGTAATACCAGGAATGTGTGCTTGCATGTTTTCGATTAGCCAAAGCCAACGTGGATTGCAGCGGCTCACCTGGGACTGGATCCCGGTATGGGTGACTGACTGCTGCACAAGCAACACAGCCTGCAGGGATTGTTTTTATGAAGTCTTATCGGCTATTGTCTCACTGCTTCTTTGTTGTTGTTGAACTTAGAGGTAAGGAGCCAACTAGTGTTGTTATAAGGATAATTGTATTCATCTGACAAGTCTAAAATAAGATATATTACTAAATAACATAACGAAATGCTGTGGGTTGGTTTCTGAGAAGACATAAGCTAGTGAGAGAAAATGGAAAGATAATTTATTTACTTGGACCTCCTCTGTGTGTCCTAGGACTTCTTTCTGTTTCCCTGTGTAAACAATAAAAAAAAGCTATTCATTCCTCATTCTCTGTATCAAATAGAGCCTTGATCCTCGATGCCCAATGGAGAGAAAGGTGCAGCTAAGTGGCTCGTAATTTGTGGAATCTGCGGTGCTTCTGCTCGCTCTGTTTGATTGCAGTAAACAAACGTCTCTTTCAGTCCCTGACAGCTGGACACCAAAGACGCCCCCAGACAGCTAAACAAAGGTGATTCGTAAATTGCAGGGCCTTGTTCTAGGTGAATTGCACTCGGTACCTGTGAGTGGTGGCAAAGGTTGACTGAGTTATTTGATTTCTGTGGTAGCTGCTTGCCTTTCAATAGAGCCTATGAGAACAAACTTAAACTTCAGATGCTTTTATTGGTTTCTATTGTCTGTGTTACAACAATGCTAAGCCCATTTTGTCATGACCACTGGCGGATAGGGTCTGTTTGTGTTTGTGTATTTGTAGAAAGGCAATTATCCTCTTTTGAAAGCAGGGAAATGTACCAGTTGTTCAACCTGAACCAACAATTGGGTTAATGGTCTGTGAGTGATGACGGTTGGTCGGCCGGCCACTTTGGTTCAGGCTGAAATATTTCAACAATTACTGGATAGATTGCCATAAACAGACAGGAGCGGGTGAGTTCAAAGTTCTTGGGGTTTTAATTGACTCCGACCTCTCCTTTAACCCACATTGTAAATGAAACATTTGAAACAATGTGCAAGTTTGAACTTTGTTGCACATTGTTCTAATTATCTAGAAATCTCACGTCTACAGAGTAATTGTAATGGTAAACGGAATTGTACTTGTATAAGTGCTTTAACACTACCTGTCATTCACACCCATTCACACACAATGCAAGGTGCCACCTGCCCATCGGGACTAACTAACCATGCACACCACGTAGAAGAGGCTGCTAGTTGTTTATACAGTACATGATTTCCACTACTAGCCACAGGCCAACAATATGGCACTGGAACCACTCGAATCACGATACAAACAAGCAATTAAAACACTAATAATAAAGCACTTCCATCACTGCCCAATTCTAAATAGTATCAGATGTTTGGTTGGGATGACCTATTCAAATATGCAAACTTCTGCTTGGAAGTTATCCATGACTAATCTCCACCATCACTTGTAGCATCCACTATATCAAAAGAAGAAATAATACTAATCATGTCGGGGTCTATAAAGGGCGATTGCACTATTCCGTTGCAGACTGTCAGAGGTTCCTGAGAATGGAATATAATTCCAGACTGAACACTTATTGAACTTTCAGTAACCAATTAAAACCACGGAGGATAAATACATGTCAGCACTTAACTTTGCTTTTGCCGGTGGGTTTTAATATGTATAAGTTAAAGGTCATTACTGCTTTTGCTGCGTTTAACAACTGTGTGTCCTTTACCAACTCTTTAATATTTTTTGAGTTTTGGTATTTTAAGAAGGCTATTAAACTGCATGCCCTCTTCTTGTTTCTGTTTTGAACTATTATAGAAAGATGTTTGTACCATCTTGGCCAGGGACTAAAGATAAAAATAGCCCTTTGGCTAATTTGAGCATTTCTTTTATACCATGTGCATTTATTAAGTTGCTCTGTCCCTTCTCATGAATAAACTAAACCTAAACTGTACTAACACTACAGTTGCTAGGATGTTAAATGATGATGTTAAATGTGGTAAACATAATACCTTCTGCTGCTAATTGTCAGCGTGTAAATTGCCAACATTTAGCTCAAAACACCGCTGTACCCAAGTATAGTCTCTCAGAGCTGCAAGCATGGCTGTGCATTGTCGACTCAGCTTTGTTTATTCTGTCTGTGTAGTCTAAATGCGGAGTACATTCTGACCAGCAACCCCCTGCTTTTATTGACTGCACTAAAAAAACGTTTTACTGATGGAGGCTTTCGTGAAAAGGCAGAGAAACAGGGAGCTCGTCCTCTCGTGCCTTTCTGCTGGTCGCTAAAGGTTAAGGTCAGTTTGAAAGGTCGTGGAGTGAATCCTCAAAGTCTGAGTGGGACTGGGGGGTAAGTTGGGCTGTAGACTCCCCCGCTGTGGGGCTCAGTGGGTGGAGAGCTCTGAATAGCTGAAACATGTTCTGTTCTCTCTCACCGAGCCCAGCCTCTATGAGATCAAAGCAGGAGGATGATGGGAGAGAGAAGTGGCGTATGTAAGGAGGTACAAAGGGTCGATAACAGTTCCTTTCTGACTGCTGTGCTAAAATGTTTGATTTTTGTTTACTTTTGTTTTCTTCTTTGTATTTCTATCATCTCCTCACCTCGTGCCTCAAGCTATTGAGGAACTGATTTTTATCAAATTCAGTCTGATGCTCGTCTTTTTCTTTTAGCCCCATCTCTTCATAAAGCATCACCCGCCATGCTCTCGAGTTCCCATCCTGTCAGGGAGTTAGAACTAATCCCAATTGATGACAACGGACACCTTGTTCTCTGCCACACTTCAAGAGCCTGGCAGAGTGCCAACGGGAAAAGGAGTTTATTTTTGATTTTGATTTCTTCAAAAAAGTACGTCAGAACTATAGATCTACAGTAGCCAGCAGGCTGTCTTCAAGAGTTTCAACCTGTTCATATTTGAATGACTTTGTGCAAGTATAGAGTGGTTGGGTTTTGACTTTACACCCAGGGACCATCATTACCACAGCAAAGAGTAACTACGAGTGGCCAGCACTGCTGTTCCCGGGAGTGCTGTAAGTGATAAATAAATGCAGTTTAGCACCCTGATGCATATGGAAATGAGAAAAGTGCAGACGTTAAGTTTGACTTTTGAAGCTGAAGTTTCACTGGTGGGCCCCCAAGAACAGAAGTTTAAGACTAAAGATGGTCTCTGTGAATGAATCGGCCAAAATCCCACCTGGAAAAAGAGAGATTCTTTGTACAGGAGGCGTCATGAAGATGATATTGCAAACTACGGTTTCTCCTTTAAGTGATGAATAAATGTCATTTAGTGTGTTTAATATATTTTTGGTCTGTCATTCCACTCTTTCGCACAACATTTTTTTTAGGGATTAGAATGTTGAGATTTCACAGTTCTTTCTCTCCTCTGACTGTGTGTGTGTTTGTGTGTGTGCGTGTGTGTGTGGGTGTGTGTGTGTGCGCGCGCACGTGTGTGTGTGTGTGCAGCAGAGAAGGCACTCCGCTAACTTGTTACAATAGTAGCTGCTCTGTTTCAACAATGTTGGCCTGAAGAAAATGTGCTTGCGGGCCGAAAATTAAAATGGGGTGTTGTTCTGTCGGGAGATGCAGTGACTCAAACTAAGCACGAGTAGAAGAGTCATGAGTAAGGACACGTCTGCTTGCCACTAGGCTAATTGATGCAGTGTTTTTGAATGCACTTTTCCAAATAAACAAAAAGAGAGTTCATATTTATCTAACTGTATTAATTCATGAAAAGGTAGTCATGTGCATGTAAGAGGGAGATTCACACCTACGTTTTATTGAGATAATACTATTTTCTAAATACTAATACTAAATGTCATATCAACAGTTACATTGGAAGAATGTTTATTGAAAAACAAAAGTTGATATATTAAACACATATTCACCCCGCTATATCTTAAATCATAACAACCTCACTGGAAGCATCAGTGAGGTGTTATCCATCCCAGGCCCTTCTTTGTTTATGGATCTCCATCCTGTTGGTGTCCACCTCTCCTTGTCTGCATTCCTACAGATGCCAGGACCTTAACAGCAGCCTGCAAAACATATCATGATGTACATAATGAGATTATTGGATATAATCAGGGGTTCAATTGTGTCACGGACTCGCGGCTCCGCCCGCCCCGGCACAAAGGCCCCCGCTCTTCTATGTCAGTGTCGCCAGGTCATTTTGCCAGAGCTGAAGCCCCATATGTATTGAGCGTGGCCCTGAATATATAAATGTTGTGAAGCTCGACGGAAAAGATAATGTGCAATAGGAACATAATAGTCCAAGTTAACGCAGGTCTCTAAACCGACTGTGTGACTCACAGCTGGGAGAGTGGAGGAGAAATAGAAGAGTGTATGTCGAGGTGGAAAAGAGAAGGATAACATGTTAACCTGTATGATTTATATTTTGAAGTACATTTCTCTGCCTATTTAGACTTGTCAATTTGTTTTGACAAACCTCATGTTGCATAACATTAGCCTACTTTACAATATGGCGTGGCTCCAAAATGTAAAACCCTCAAGGACGGATGTTACTATCTGAGAGACAGACAGACTGATTAGACCCTTTGTAATCATTGTGAACCGATAATATCTAATGTTTGCATGAGTCTAATCGTGTGCAGAAGCATCTCCTGGCATGCTATGTTATGCTGTTCATTTGTCATACGCAGTACAAGTAAATATATTCAGGAGAAACTGTTGATTTCTTGGTTCCTAACAAAAGACACATGTGTTGAGGTGGTTTAATCTGATCTACAGTATTTTGGAAAATCAGTTGTTAAAGTCCAGTCATAAGAATAATTTAATTATTTGTTATTGTGCTCCAGCAAAATGAAATTTGTACAGAAAAATAAAATTCAAATGTGCTTTCTTTTCAATCGGGTGAGGATGAGCTTATTAGGTTTATTAAGATTCACAGACTGATTTCCACTGACACGATTCAACAGAGGCTACATCTGCATTGCATATTGCTTGAGACAAACAGGGCACTGAGTTTAGATCACACACACCTATAAATGAGGGCTGGGGCTACTTTTTGTTTAGGGGAACGTGTTAAAAAAAATTTTGTCCAGTTTGTGAAAATTACGAGCTACTTTTGTGTACCATTTAGATGGTTTCTTGTAAATTTCCCCTGAGAAATGTTATAAATTGATATAGCAGTGAATCAGGTCCCTTTCCTTCCCTGGTATTATGATTTAGACATTCAGGGCTTCAAGTTCAGTACACACACCTGAGGACAGAGAAAACCAAATATCATTTCAGTAGCTGCTGATGTCTTTCCTATTTAAGTTATTTGTTACGTCCAGTCATAGAAGTATAAACTAGTGTTTTCTTTTGTGTCAGTCAAATCAGGCAACATTAAACATTAGCCATCCTAAATACTTTCAGCTATCTAATTACAAATGTTAAGCATGTTAGCAGTAATAGCATATTCCATATATAATATACTATTTAAATAGATAGACGAATATAGTCCTAAAGTAAAACGAGAGAGGCAGTAAGCCATCTGTATTCAACACATGTGGATCAAATGTAAATCTCCTTTCCTTGTTGGGTAGCTCACATTGATCCTACGTATGGCTGGCACTTCTGCTGGTGGAGGGACTCATAGGGAGAGAGGGATTGGGGGATGAAGAGAGTGAAATGAAATGCAAGGTGAGAAAGTCAAGAGAAATGGTGAAAACCACAGGGATACCAGCAGGAAAGCCACAACACTGTAATTATATTTTGTGTTCATTCATTCACAGGAGATGCACACTTCTCGTATAGAGCTGAGCGGGAAAAAAGGAACTCAACTAGTATGCAAATATCACGAGAAAATAAACAATGTTTCTTTTGCTGGCGCAAAATCATCACCCCCAATGGAAAATGTCAAATGTAATTTATTCTGCCCCTTCCAAGTAGCTTGGGGAAGCGTTGCTGCCTAATATTTAAAACCTATCGCAGCTGAGCAGATGTTTGCCCAGGGAAACGGCAGAGTACAAATGTTTAGTTTAAAGGCCCAGAACACAGAGAGACAAGCACAAACAGATGGTAATAGTCTTGGAATTACCTGGAACTGACATAACAAAATACGTGTCTGGGGTGAAGTTGTTTTGCCTCACATTTAGCTGGCTAATGCATTTGTTACTGATTTGAAATGTCTGCCGCAATCAGTGCCAACTGTCCTCATCTGTGATAATATTACACTGCTCAAACTGCCGTCATGAAAATCCCTCCTTATTTCTTAGGGTTAAGATGCAGATATTGAATTTCAGATGGTCTAATCTGATCAATTTAAATCTTTCATAACAGTTAAAGCCATCCGAGAATGGGCTCCAACTGCTGGAAAATTCTCTAAAATATATTTGCTTTCTTAGCCTTCGTGCAACTTATCAGATCAGATTTAGGCATCAGACAAGATTACCCTAGACCATATGCTATATATGCATTGATAGCTGTGGTTAAGATTTCGGGTTGTGTACGTCCTTTCACCAGTGATTGTGTTTCCCCACTTCTGAAGAAAAGAATATATATATATATATATTATATATATATATATCACACTATATATATATATATATATAGTGTGATATGGATTTCAACCATATCGCCCAGCCCTTCTGTATGACTGATGCTATCTATAACTAGATATTCGTAGTAAATGTCCACCTATCCATCTTCTTTTAGTCTGGATTATTTTTTCTTTAGAAGTGGGGAAACACATCACTGGTGAAAGGACGTACACAACCCGAAATCTTAACCACATAACATAACATATGGTATACTGAACAAATGTTCAAAGCAACACACTGTTATGCAAAACATATTTTTCCAATCCATATTTCAGCAACTAGATTTGGTAGATTTGATTTGCAGATACTTATTCATTTGGACAATGAAAAACTGTAAAATGGTAACATAATATGTCTCCCCTATGTGGGGTAGAGCAATATTAGAAAAACAGTCTCTAAATTGACCATAATGTTGACTCAACAGCCACCTCTCTAAAAACAACAAAGATTTATAGCAGGTTGTTGTCCTAGACTGCATTAGTTTGTGCAGGGTAATAAATTGTCAACACTGGCTACAGCTTTCTGCCTGACTGCTACATGCACCCAGTGACAGACTTTAGCCAGACCATCCATCATCACATTCACCCTGATTTTACAAGCATCAGAGGAAGTAAGCCACTCCTATCTGACTTGCACATGGACCACCTTTAAGCTGAAGGGCTGACACCCCAAGGTTTCACAGCAGGCACCTCTTCAAAGAGACATCATCCTAGGGGGAGGGGGGGGGGCAGGAGAACCACCTCATCCCATTCTCTTTTATCCTCACACACAAATAAAAGATTCAGCTAATGCTACACAACATGTCCAAATAGCTCACATGAGTTATCAAATGCTCTGTATACCAGTTTACACAACATTTGTAAACATGCCAGTGGTTTCAAAACAAAAATGTATGCAGACTAAAAATATAGGAAACACAGTACCAGAAAGGTGCACTTTTCATTAATTCATTCATTGTCTAACCCGGCATTTAGACCACAAGTGTATCAGACATGTTCATAACCTCACGTTTAGACCACAAGTGTATTAGACATGTTTATAACCTCACGTTTAGACCACAAGTGTATCAGACATGTTCATAACCTCACGTTTAGACCACAAGTGTATCAGACATGTTTATAACCTCATGTTTAGACCACAAGTGTATCAGACATGTCTATAACCTCACGCTTAGACCACAAGTGTATCAGACATGTCTATAACCTCACGTTTAGACCACAAATGTATTAGACATGTTTATAACCTCACGCTTAGACCACAAGTGTATTAGACATGTCTATAACCTCACGTTTAGACCACAAATGTATTAGACATGTTTATAACCTCACGCTTAGACCACAAGTGTATCAGACATGCTTATAACCTCACGTTTACACCACAAGTGTATCAGACATGCTTATGACCTCACGTTTAGACCACAAGTGTATCAGACATGTTTATAACCTCATGTTTAGACCACAAGTGTATCAGACATGCTTATGACCTCACGTTTAGACCACAAGTGTATCAGACATGTTTATAACCTCATGTTTAGACCACAAGTGTATCAGACATGCTTATGACCTCAAGTTTAGACCAAAAGTGTATCAGACATGTTTATAACCTCATGTTTAGACCACAAGTGTATCAGACATGCTTATAACCTCATGTTTAGACCACAAGTGTATCAGACATGTTTATAACCTCATGTTTAGATCACAAGTGTGTCAGGCAATGTACTCGGCTGAGTTTCACTTGCGGACCCTTGCGGTTAAGATTAGTGATTGAGGAGTCAGCAATCAATCAATGGCCGTATCAAACAGAATTTTAAAAGTATTTTGAGAAAGTGTGATTAACTGCAACCATGTGGGGTCCTTGAGCATGCATCCATAAATGAGCACCCTGAATAGTGTATCAGACATGTTTATAACCTCAAGTTTAGACCACAAGTGTATCAGACATGTTTATAACCTCGCATTTACACCACAAGTGTATCAGACATGTTTATAACCCCGCGTTTACACCACAAGTGTATCCAACATGTTTATAATCTCATGTTTAGACCACAAGTGTATCAGACATGTTTATAACCCTACGTTTGCACCACAAGTGTATCAGACATGTTTTTCACTCGCACATCGCATGGAATAACCTCTCTGGCTACAGAGCAGTGGGTGGGGTTTGGCAATGTACTTTTTTGGGTTCTCCAGATTGAGGTCTCTAAATGAGCCATGTAGCTCATATAATTCAATACCTGAAAAAAGAAAAGAAGATAAATCACTTAAACATGCTGAATATTTAACTCATTTTACCTCTGTTGTGTGTCAGAGAGGAAATATCTTTTTTGTTGTTGTTGTTGGCTGAAACGGATTCTGTTACCACTTTGGTCTTCATGTTCAAAAGAGCTATTCAAGTGTCTTGTTTTTGTTGTTTCATCCTGTTGTGAATTCAATCAGCCCGTGTGCACATTTTACTGAACCAAAAGGGAAGACAAATCTTCATGCCTTAATTAGGAACATCAGAGGAGAGAAAGTCATTATTGCTGAGAATGAGCTGAATGCTTGTGGGGGGGGGGGCTCCATATGTCTTTATTAAACCACAGTGCTGAAAATAATTTCTTCCACCCTTACCAAAAAAGATTGTGTTGATACCGTGGCTAAAATATGCATGTGCAATACCCAAACATCTCATTAAGCAGTAAAAGATACTGATATCTAAATATCTTTTAACCACTGTGATATCATATCCATCCACGGTATTCATGACTCATTTCGCGGAAAAGAATTTGACATTTCTCTTTCGTGGCTTTCAAATCAGTGTTCTAATATTAAATGAAAAATCACTGAAATACAACGTATTTCAGAAAGTATGCTTTCGGTTGACTTTATGATGAAATTCCAAGCAACATTATTTATGCATTTTTGATCTTTGGAAGTGAAACATGTTAATATTGTTTTTGCATTCATGCCGGAAATATATATACATTTCTTTCTTCCCTTTTCTCACTGCAGTAGTGGACCTGAAGGCCAGCTGTTTTCTTTTCTTCTTTTTTTCAACAACAATCTTACAAGCAAGTGTGTTGTCTTCTTTTGGTTTTATTCCAATGGAATAGCCTAAATAGGAGTTTTAAGAAGTAGGAATAATTATGTTCAAGCATGATGCTCTCGTTTCTTTGTGGACTTGTAGTTCTGTTCTCATTAGTTATGTCCCCCATGAAAAAACAACAACTGAACAACTTGTACTGTTATCATTTAATTAGATCCTATCTTTTTCTCCAGACTTTAATTAAGATATCTTATTTAAGGACCTCTTCTCTGCTTTGCTGAATTTTGTTTAGTTGCCTAGTAAACCGAAACAGAGGCTTATTAAACAATCCAGTTGCTAAATCCAGGCTCTCAGCACTCACTTCTTATCTGGATTAATAGCTTCATAAAATAATTGCTCTCCTGAAGGTTTCTTCCCTTTTTTTCCCCTGTGAAAGTTTTTTTACTGTTTCTTTTGGGAGTTTTTGTCAGGTCCTGGGACAGGGATGTCGTATGTGTACAGAATGTAAAGCCCTCTGAAGCAAATTTTGGATTTTGGGCTATACAAAATAAACTGAATTGAATTGAACTGAATAAACCTTAGTTAAATAATCGTTAACTTGTTCAAATGTGCTTCTGTCTAATGACAACTTTACGAAGGCTCATTTTAGTTTGGTCCCTGCACACTCTTAACAGTTGTCTCTCAACAGGAGTCGTCATCCCTCGTTCTACATTTGTAACATTAAAAGATAAATCATAGAGAGACGGAGTCCATCGAAAACGGGGCGATCACACAGTACCCATTGTTCCACTTCTTGCAAGACGTGTGCCGTTTTCCATTCACTGCTTTCAAAGTCAACTGTCTTTAACAAGTTTGGAGACTTGATTTGCAATTTATATCTCAAAGTTTAACTTAATTTGAACTGTGAAACATTTCCTCTTCATTAGATCAGAGGATTTTTTGTTCCACTTGAATCTGAGGTAATACATATTATACATTTAAGTAGTATCAACGTGTCCAATGCTTATACTCAACCTAATAAACTGTATTCCATTACAATCTATTACATGGTTGCCAATGGTAGCTGCATTGAACAAGTTAGTGCATCAGAAATCAGTGTTGGGCAAAGCACATCATTTGTTATTCCAATTGTAAGCATTGGTTTTGCGTATGGTGGCCTAGTTAAAGAAGTCTACCATATAACTGGAGTCAAAGCCCTGCTGGTTTGATTCTGGCTGTGAAACCTTCGTTGCCTCTAATCATCAGCAGAGCAACATTATGTTTCTGAGCCTTTCAAAACTGTTACAAATCCCTGTTGAGAAATAAATTGGTTTTATGAAGTGAAGCAACGCTATGGTCAAGATTTGGTGTTCAGGGACAAAAACAACTTAGTCAGGTTTGGGCACAGGTGATGTTTGAGTCAAAATGACTACTACACTAAGGTCAGAGGAGCTTTGTGGTGGTAGAGATAAGAAACATATGGTTCTGAACTAATCATGGTCATGTTTTAATGCAACAAAAACAAGATTCACTGTCGTAATCATGTCATACTCACTCAAGCCACTAGAGGTCTTTGTCACCTGAACATAGACACTTGTTGGAGGCACTTTGTGTCATACGCATCTATTTTTCCCTGCACATTTCCTGACTGTATCTCAACTGTTTCAACAGAATTAAGACAGTTTTGTGATTTTGTGATTAAAAATTCTGCCTGCTAGAATATTCAAAGCAATTTTTCATATTCTGGAGTGGAACAACCAGTTGTTCCACTCAAACAAATTAAGAGGCAGAGCAGAAGTATGCATACAAATTACAAAAGCAAGTGAGCAGCACTGTTAAATCACGAGGCGTATAACATTATAGTGATACAGGACACATTCATGACTTACAATTAGTATTTTTCACCCTTTACATCCTGGGTGGATGCTAATGAAATAATGAAAAGTCTGTGATTAAAGCTCTGGGTTACTGATGAGTAAAATTACATTTATCATGCAATCCTGCGACATAACACCATGCATCTGCTGCCCCACACAGAAATACACTTATCTATTACAAATTTCATGCATAATTATAATTTCATTATGAGGATTACTTCCTCTTATATAATGAGGAAATTAAATTGGAAAAATTAGCCACAGCAGGAATTAAATGCCGTGGTTTTTTAGGTGTCTGAGGGATGTTTCTTTTTAGATTCAAAAGCTTGAAGGGCATTGGCTTTGATGGAAAACCAGTGTCTTTTATCTGTAAAACCTGACAAAGTTCAACATTGGTTCTATTTAGGGTATTTCCCTTAAATTACCCTTTAGAGAGAATATTCATACACATATATGAGGCCAATTACGCTCCATCACAAATACAACATTTGTATTCGTCTCTTCCTGCGGACTCCTGAAGTGGGATGCCACTCCTCTTGAGTGATACAACAGTAGCTCCTTGGGTCTCCTGAGCCTTCCTGTTAGCCCACTTTCTCCTGTAACCTACTTAGGAGGCTTTTTAAAAAGATCCCAAAGAAAGCTTTTTCATTTCTGTTCTCATCTCACGCTCTCTAATAGAGCCGGATGGAGAGACAGCTGATTGGGCATTGGACGTGAGGAGGGATATACCCTGAGAGAAGGTAGACACGTGGGAAGGTGGTTGATGAGGGCATGTGATTGGACTGTAAACATGTAAATCCAAACAGCAGTTGTTCTCTGCTAGGAATCTTTCTTGTCAGCCAACTGGAGGTCCAATGAGGTGTGAAACTATGTCTCTCACTATGTATTGAGTGTATTTTGTGAAACCACAGTTTTGTGCAGATGCTGCTTCACGTTGCTATCAGTAATAGTAACACTAATTTGTTTTAAAAAACAAACTCTTCTTTCTCACTAAACCAGATGTCTCATCTTCTGAAAAGCTACCATCTATCTTATTTTGACACTTTTCTTTTGCAGCATAGTGGGTTTTAATCACCCAATATGCATGTTCTCGTCTCACAGGGATTGTTTTGCTCCTTCATATAGTGCTGCAGCAGTCCTAAAAGCCATAAATGAGTTCGCTTTTTTGCACTTCTGTTTCCCTCCTCTCGAAGTTGTTTTTTATGGGTTTTAGGTCGGATGCCTGAAATAAGATTTGTAATTAACACAAGTTTAAGATTTGATTGTTTTGTTCTACGGTATAAAATACATCAGTAAAAATGATGTTTTATAAAAAAGGCGGTTGCTATCAAGTGGCTAAATAAGACTATAAAACGTCATCATGCCAACTAGTTTGTTTAAATTCTCGTTGTATATACTATACGTAGCAGTTTGTGTCCAACCTAACATTAGCTTATTACTGCTGCCGATTGCATTCACACTTCAAAAATCATAAAAGTGGGGTTCATTTGTGAAGATTATCTTGCTGAACAATCGGTATCATAAATGTGTGTTTGCCACAGAGCTTATTGTCTGAAATAATCCAAACTCGATGGAAGAAATCTCATTGGCTTGTTGTCATGGGAACCAGTGCGATGCTAACTTCTGGGGTGGGCCTGAAAAAGAATGGCATCCCTGCTGCACTCATGGACATGTGAAAAGTTTGCCTTCAGAGCTTTCTGGCAGAGATCTTAGGTTTATGCAACACACCTTCTGAGTTAGGAAAACATTATGGGGTCACATAAACCTCTGAAGGTAAACCTCCCATGTGCCACTCATATTGCCTGGCTATTGCCTCTACTATCACAATAGACAAACAATACTATATCTTTCTTTTCTTTTTTTTATCCTCTGTTTAGGTTTGTTGAAACGGCCCTTAAATATCAATGGTTGTTGTTCAGAATCTTGTAATTAGAAGAGGAAATGTAATTAATCAGCTGTTTGCAGAGTCTTCTCCAGAAAGCTGGCCATAATCCAATAAATCATGTCTTACTCGCTTGTGATCATCTGCGTCTGGTTGACCATCTGCGGTGGATGACAGGTCCTACTCTCTGATTCGCATCAACTCTTTTTTTCTTCTTCTTTTTTTCTGCCAATACTTCTCTACCCTATGAGTTGACTGTCTGTGTTGTGTTTATCTTGTATTAATGCAGCTACAGTGGCAGTCATAATGGCACAAGAATAGTATTTTGAAAGAGAGGCTTGATAATTGAAAATTAGTCTGTAGAAACACCACAACAAAGTGTTGCTTTCACACCCAAAGGCAGTAGATAATAGGATGTTCTTTTGAAGAGCAGCCTGTCTAAGAGGGAATTGGGAGGTTGTTGGTTTGAGTCTTCAAATTGGCTCAGAAAAGGCCAAAGTGAATGAATAACCCATTCATAGAGAAAGATAGTAGCGAGAGGGAGCACGGTGGAGACGTCCTCCTGGAGTCAATCATGGCCAACATCTCTCCTGTCTTGTCCTTTGTCATCATCACAAGGTTGACATTTTTGTTTTTTTGGTGATGTTTCCAGGAAACTAATCAATGGATTGCCATGATATTTTTTAAAGACAGATAATGTCCCTCTCAGGATGAATCGCAATAACGTCAGTTCATATTTTGGTTTGTTTACCCGCTTTAATTTAAAGTGCACTATGCCTATCTGCAGCCTCGAAGGGCCGCCAGAATGGCCGTAGAATCTCACTCATGCATGTTATTTGACTGATGGCTACGATGGGTTTACCGTGATTGTAAAAACCGTCATAAAAAAATATTATTTGTGAAAACGTATATAATTGTTTCTAAATGATCTAGTCCCCTAGCTTCTTCTTAGAGAATAAAAAGTCAGCATTGCTTTTGTTTTTGTTTATTATTGTCCATTTCCATTTCACACAGCCAGTTTGGGATGGCCCTTAATATGTCAAATGCTCCATGCAAACAATAAACAGAGATCGAGTTGATTAAGTTATGTAACACTCACAGGCATTTTGGCTGGCATTCAGCTTTCCCTAAAAACGCAATTGCTAATGCAGAATACTTAAATATCAAAGCAAATTGTATGACAGTGGGTTTGTATGTCCTATCCAACTGTCCTTTGGCATTATGTCACTTTAATCTGGTTTCAGTGCAGAGTTCTCCGGGTAATGGGGCTTGATCACAGAATTACCAGTTGGCCCAGTTGGGAGGGAATGATTGGACAGCACTTCCTGCTTATTAATTGTCGCATTTGTATTTCCTTGCCCCCAAAATGACGCAGGAGGCAAGTTCCCCAGACGTACTGCTAATTGTGATGCAATCACACAACGGTTGAAGAAATCTCCGAACCATTGATCAAGAGCCACAGCTCTTTCCACTGGACACCTCTGGTGATGGAGATTAAGGCGAGGAGGAGAAGCCAAACTCAAGCAGAGATTAAAAATAATAGAGTTGTGGCTCCCCTTGTCCAACATTATTAGACTCACGGGATGTCATATTCTTTTTTTGGAAACCACAATTAAAAAGTAGAGTTTGCAATAACTTAGCTCTCAAAATACCTTCTGACTAAATGGTCATTTAAGGTGGAAAGCGCTCCTGTGTGTCCAGAGTGTACTCAAGAATGACCTTTGCAAAACCCAAGTCCATTTGATAAGATGTATTATTAGATTTTTGATGTAGATATTAAAGAAAAATGTGTGTTGAACAGTACAACAGCAGCAGTTCTAGCCTTCACACTAATAATACTCATATTCATACCGAGTATACCTTGATAATAAGTAAACTGTAATCATACTGCAGTGTGCATTTGAATTGGATGAAAAAGTACAAAGGAGACGATTAACAATGGGTCTGATTCATGAACAAGGTGAAGACGTTTGTTGCAGAAAATATATCTGTTCCTGATTAACACACTTACTTAGGCTTTGCAAACATTTGGTCTGTATTTCATCATTTGGAAACATTCCAAACACACAGAAATGTTAATTATTCAGCCTTAATAAGTCTGTCTGCCGCTCACTGCACTCATATAATACAACACAGTAAATCCTCTGTTGACCAGAAATAAGACCAAAGCCTATAGAACAATGCAGTATTGTATAGCTGTGTTTGCAATTGACTCACTGTTAAGGTTTAGCAGGCTTAATGTTCCATTGAAGTCTTTTTACCACAATAAAAAAAAATGTCAACACTGGTTCTGTTGCCTGGCTCAGCACTGATACAACATTGTTCCTGAATGTCTTGCTGCAAACGCTGCTAGATCTTGCAGACGAGCTAAATACAAAAAGCTAATATGTATTTCCTGTCACATCCTCACGACAATACGCTTCATTACTTCTGATGATTGTGTGTCTGAAATTGTCGATGAAACCCATCCAACAGCATCGATTGAGAGAGTTGTGAAGAAGCGCTGATAGAGAGCAATGGGTGTCCATAGGGTGGAGGTGAAATGGAGATTTAACATAAACTCATCCGACAAGCTTATAAAATACAGCATATTTTCAAAGATTACGGTCATAATTTCCAATCCTTTCTGCTTGTGACACCTTACAAAAATTAAGTCTAGTTTGGGCCCCTTGTCATGTTTCAAATATCTGAGCAGTTCAATCAAAGAGATATTTCCTCTCTGTATTATTTGTTGGACTTTGCTATTGATATTGGATATTGTACCTTGGTATTTAAGTTGTTCTTTTTTTTCTTCTATCAATAATCTCATCATATTTAAGTCAATGGGGCATTTTTCTGCAAGATTAGTACTTTTACTGTTTATTTATCTATATTAAGCTTTTTCAATCAGTGGAAATACCAGCTGTTTATAAGCAGGATGAAGGAGAGAACAGATTCCATGTCGGTGGAGTGAAATCTAAGCAGGGTTTTTGTTTTTGTTCACAACATTAACCATGTGTTTATTGTGACCGGAGTGGAGCATCGTAGTTGGACTTGCCGTGCTACCCAATGCTCGATAAAGTCCTGAAAGGTCCTGAAAGTGTCAGTATTTGACGAGTTGGGATGAGAACGGATTGCAGTGATACTGTAGCCGTATGAATATTAAGTGAGTTGAAAAAGACAATGCATGCTTGTGGAAACCTTAGCTGGGTAAATAAAGGTTAAGAAAAAAAAACTGTTTTTATTGTTTGCTCTCTCATACATCTTCCTTTGGCCAACAGCTAACCTCAGTTAAACCAGCTTTAGTCACGCTTTTAGATAAACTCTGTGTTCCTACGGCCATGTTCTGACCTGTCTTCTGTGTAATGTTTATTTGCCCTTCATGTTAAGTCTCCCTTTTATGAGAGACCAGCTTCTAATTGAACCAGGAGCTCACATAGGTCATGATGGATGGTGCTTTCTTTCCAGTGGCAGTAGGTCACACAAACTGTTATCCCACACTGCTTGCGAGCTTTAATAACAGACATTGGGTTGTTTCTTTTCCTTCTGTTAAATTCCCCCCCCCCCCCGTTCTTACTTTCCTCTTGTTTCCGTTGTTATTTACCTGCTTTCCTTCTGTAGAAAACACAAGGTGAGGTTGTGTGTAAATGTCAATACAGCAGGTTGTGTACCCTTGAAGTCCCCCTGGAAAGAGGCCACGTTGCCTTTGTTGAACTTTTGTAGAGGAAATTGGTTTCTGTGTCTCTCTGTGAAAGTCATAAGAGCACCAAACATAACCACGATGGTTCTGCAGGGAGGTGTTTGACCTTTGAACGCTGCTTTACTAGAAAGGGAAGTGTATGAGGTGATTTTTACAGACATGTTACAATTTTACCAGTATCTTGTTTTCATAATCGGTAGAAATTATGGCAAAAACGACAAAAATGAGACCCATGTAGTAAGAACCAAAATCGTTGAATGCCGGCAACCCCAACTCTTACTGCCAACTGTATTTTGAGAAAATAATAAAATACAAGATTAAATAAGAATTTAATAAAAGTTCAAGTAAATGAGATATAATCTAAATTAATAAGAATTATTAATATATAAGGGTTGGGAATCGACACTCAATACCTTTCAAGGTATTGTACGAAATAAACCAGCACCATGTGTACTATGAAACGTTCTGTAGTCAAAAGATACCTCCAGTTAATCCTTTTTGAAGCCGGATCTAGAAAAAAAGACTTTTTGTCTGGGTTTTGCTGGCAGACGATCACAGCAAGCATTCTTATATTTAATGAGAAATGTGATTGTCCCGCTATCATGGCAGCTATACAAGCCATGCAGTCTGTTGGAAGAGGAAGTCAAGCTCTGTGTATTTGACGGAGTTGGCAGTTCAGCCTGCAGAGATGCCACCAAATACCAAAATGCTTCCTTTCACATGATACGTATCAAATAAAGTCGAGAATAAAAGGTAGCAAATAAACTACCCTATTGGTATCGATATCACTTAAAGGGTACTGATATTGGTACTGGTGTGATTTTTTTTTTTTTAACAATACCCAGCCCTACATTTTATTAATATTTGAACAAAAGTTTTGATTATTTCCTGTTTGGTAAAAACGGTCGCAAATATCCGCTCATTGCCTCTTTGTTTTGGAAATTGGAATTCCAATCCACTTTGCCAGGCACTCTTTGCTTGTATCTATAATGGGATTATCCAACACTGATTCTCAAGCAGAGCCATTTAGATTCAAGGCAAATTATGTAAACATGCAAAGAGATCTCCTATTTGACCTGCAGTGTCACACAGTAAATGACAAAAAGCAATCAGGATTTGGCTGCTTTCCACATATTCAGAAGATTTATATGAGTTTTTTCTTTAATAATCCTTAAAAGACATGAATGGATAATCCATTGATTAGCAAATGTCTACTTTCAATAATTTTTTTTAAATGTTTTCCTATGATGTTTAATTATATGAGCTTTGCCTGATAAATTAAACTTCATTATACATTGACAGCAGAAGGACAAAGGACATTTGGATTATCTATTGCACTTCTGATCCTCCACTGTTGCCCTCCCTAAGGTTTCTTCCCTTTTTATCCCCATTAAAGGGGTTTTCTGGGGACGTTTTTCCTGTACCGATGTGAGGTCGTGGGACAGAGGATGTCTTATGTGTACAGAGTGTACACATGAGCTCTCTAAGGCAAATGGGTGATTGTGGGCTATACAAAACAAATTGAATTGAATTGGATTTAAGCTTTGTTTTTTATACTTGCCCTTGGGACCCACCCTCCGCGGATGGTGCGCGAGCACCATACTTTGTTGTATAAAAATACTTAATACCACCATACTTTACTGTCAGCACGCGCCATGGCGTTTCGGAGCATACTACAATGAACAAGGCACTGAGCATGTTTAGAAATGGATGTAGTCTCCGTGACGTCACCTAAAGAGCCATTATGACGCTCAAAGCGTGTGGCAGTGAGTGGCTCCAGGTGTCGCCATCTTAGCAGTGACGATACAGCCGATACTTAAAAAAATGGGCAAAGAAGTGGGCTTGAGGAGAAAGCTAGCACCTAGCGACCTGAGATAACTTCCAACCATAATTTAAAGCAGGGCCTCTGTCATTTATGCCCAACCTTAAACCTTTATGGCACATTTTTATATAACTAACCCATTTAAATTATATAGAGACCAAAACCGGTTTATGATCCAGGCTTTAAACATTTATTTCTGCTGTAAAGTTGGACATTTTAACATGAGGGTCTATGGAATATGACTATAACTTTTGGAGCCAGCCTCAAGGGGGCAACAGGAAATGCAGTTTTTGGTACGTCTACATTGGCTTCATTTCTTAGCGCCAAAGGTCTCGACATAAACGGCTTTGTGCATGCTCGTTGCTCCCATCCCATCTGTGAAGGCATGATGTCTTGGGCAAGTAAAAACACTCACTTAACACTTCTGAGTCTTTAACTTTTCTTTTCTTTTCACCACTCTTTTCAAAATGCTCAGCTTTCACAACCAGTGTCGACGTTTAATTTATTCATTTGCGATGATCTCCAAATACTTTAAAAGAGTGGTTTCAATAGTCTATTCGCCGATTCTCTCGTGATCTTGTGACTTCACGCAAATCCAGCTTTCTGTCATAGGAATTCAAAACCCTATCAAGACAGAATCCCATGCTTTTGGCACACTGTGTAGATGTGTGTGTGTGTGTGTGTGTGTGTGTGTGTTTGTGTGTTGACTTACATGACCAGTTACTCTGCTCAATCAAGTAAGGGTTTTTCTCAGCATCAGGTCACATAGGTGATCAATCTTCAAGAAATAAATAGAAATCACAAATTACATTGTGAGCTCTTCACCTGTCAGAGCAAGAATAACAAAGGCCCTTCTATGATTAAGAAAAATAGTGTTGTCCTTTAGCTGCTCTCATGATAACAGTTTTATAATGTTCCTCATTACAGCTGTAACAATGTTAGACTATTAAGCCAGATTGATTGTTTTGGTTTCGTTGGAGCTTCTTGTTTCAGCACCTCCAGGTCAATTCTGTTTCATTTAGCGTCCCTCACAGATGTCTCAAGAGCACGCTGTTCCTTTCCCGTGTTGCGGAAGCTACAGCTGAGGTTGTTTTTTTGTTTTTTTTAAATGAAGAGCAAAAAAGGCAAGAGATTGGGAAAGATAAAACACATGACTGAATAAATTCCCTCACAATTGATTTTTCCACTCGCTTAGGCCTCTTTTTCAAACTGTGGCAGATGGGGAAAGCCAAGTAATGAATCCCTGTAGAAGACCATTTACCGGCGAAATAGCCCCACTGCTGTGCATCGTTTAACTACTCTTTTAGGGTTTACTTGAATAATTCATTATTTACTTAATTTACTATATACTTGCCTGTTTCTCATGGTAGCACATCAGTGTATTGATTTGAAAAGGTTACCAGCTCTTATCCTGTCATCGAGGCAAACCATACTTCACAAAATGTGCCTATTTGGGAGACGAGCACCTTCCTGACCTGCAGTGTTTTGCATTATTTATACACAAACTCATTGACTCCCTAATTAATCCTAAATATTTGAATAAGCGAAAGTTTCTCACTCTTGACATTTCATACTGCAGCTGCCCACTGCCGTGAAACTGATGCAAATTTATAGATCTATTTATGCAAAATACAGTTATGGGAATCGCCAAAATGTCCCGCAGGACTCTATAAAATGCTACAAATAGATAAAAGACACACAGAGGATTGTCTTGGCACAACTTGGGAACATTGACATGTACCACATACAGAACAGTCTTAAAGGCCATGACATATCAGTCAGAAAATAAAATAAAAATGTAATTCAGGGATTTTGAGAAAATCCATTTAAACAGATGAGTCAAATGAAGACCGTGTTTTAAATATTGGTGTTTTAAATATTGGTGTGCAAACAAGTGTGCCAGAAGTGTGGGGGTTAGGATGTCTGGATGGGGAACCCCCCCACTGTTAGGAGTTGGTGTTACCGCTGGTGTGATCCCACCAAAAGATGCTCTCTATATCAATTTCCTCATTTTATTTTTATGCTCTTCCTATTTTTCATATTTGCAAACTTACTCAGTTTACACTGTTGAAATTTAATTTCACTCTTTTACAGATTATAAATTTGAATCAAATTATTTACTACTTTATATTCTATATGTTAATGTAATCAAACAACATTCACTAAATCATGTGAAATACTATAAAACAACTATGGAAAATGATCGTTGCAGCAGCTATTTCATCTTTCATCCCAATGATCCGAAATACCGCGTTCACTTAAAGTAACCTATAGGAATGTGGCCTCGCTCGTACTAGATGCAGCATCGTGTGGAATGGAGCAGCGTGTGGCATCCTACAAAGGTTCAAGCATCGGCAGATTATTTTTTTAACATGAGAATAATCAAATCAAATCATCAGCAATTCAAAGTAACATTTTATAATGAGAGAAAGTGGTTGCTGTGAATGAAAGGCCAACTCCAGAGTTAAAATCACAACTAACTATTCATTATTTAAGTGTTTCGCTGGCTGCTCATTTCAATTGAATTTACTGCAAAGAGCAAAGTTTTGCATATGCTACCTTATCGCAGTTCTCATGTTAACACATCATTTGTGGGTATGAAGTGTCACATTATTACAACGAAGCAGTCAAAGACAGCCAAGAGCATGTCATCTCTCATCGGCTGACAGACAGTTAGCAGAGAGAACTGTGAAATCATTTGTCTGATTGTCTGTCAGCCAGGAGCAAGACTCGGAAACAATAACGACAAGCCCTGTGGTCAAATATCCATCGCTTGTTAATAATCCATCATATTTCTGCCTCCATGTGCTTGCAGTTCAAATCAGCCTGCTACGAGTTTTCAAACCACAGGAAAAAGTTGTACGCAGGAAAGAAGGGGTTTGGTGTATGAAGAGAAACGAGAATATAATCTTTTATTAATACAATAATTTGGAAGCTTCCAACTGGACTATTTCAGGGGGATTAGTTAATGGGTTGTCCGTAAATAAAAAAGTCGAAAATATTGTCTCATATAATTTTTCATTAATTGTGGTCTGCATCATTTGTGCTCCTCTCTACTTTGTAAGAAAAATAATGTACAAAAATGGATTTGAGAAATAGCACATTCTTCCCTCTCCTGCATATTTGTTCAGGCAGAGCAGAAGGCTGGTTTTGTGATAATCCCCCAGCTCTTCAGTTTGTGGGTAGTAAGCAGGAGGTAAGTCTAGCGATTAAAGCGCTTTGCAGCATGGAGAGAGGGAGCTTTGGGCCCCTCACCCAAAATAAAACCCAACAGTCTGAAAAAAAAAAAAGTGAAAAGCTAGCAACCACCCACACCCGGCCAGAGAGCATCCCTCAGGAGACACCGTGGTCAACAGTGCACGGGCCTTACCTGTCAAGAGTCTCGTTGCGTCGAGAACGCAGCGGAGAGGAAATTCAGAGGAGCCAACGAGGCTAAACAGCCAGAGAGGAAGAGGGGGAAAAAGAGCCCTCTGAACAAGAGCAAGTGTTTTACAGAAACTTCGAGGTTCAAAATCAAACCGCTGTGCTCGATCCGTGGCCCTTGAGGATAACGGTCCGTCTGGGACATGTGGTTTACGGGAACAGTGTGTTAGGCACAATATTCACTCAACTTGCTCAGTGTTTCATCTATATTCAGGCTGCCTTGAACGGCGGAATCACATATCACAGAAGAATCCATCTTCTCAGGCGTCGTGGGAGGAGCTACTGGCAGTTACGGGCGTGGCTTAAGTGTGCACGAGAAAACACAGAGAGGCGTCCGTTCAAAACAACAATGCATGGATGCATCGGTTGTATCAGAAATGTCGTATTGTTTTCCATTGGAAAACCAAAGAATGCCTCTGAGTGTTTTTGATGTTTTTGATGAAATCTCAATTCAGTTTGATCGACAAATGGGTCATCAAATCACGTGCCGGTCCTTTTCCAAACTATTTACAGTGACGGCTTCTCAGTTGGTTGTGTGTAACAAACCACCTGGCTCTTCAGGTTGATATTCAGGTGTGCAATTACACACACACACACACACACACACGAGTAGAGCCGAGGCAAGTGAAGATACCGTTGACAATAGCCTACCGTTTACAAACAGGCTTGGTAGTGAGCGACTCACTAACATGCCGATTCTGTTTTTTATTTTTATTTGAGCTAAACCAGATAATATTAACCCTAACCCTGATGTTTCTGTGGAGTGATTACTGCGCAGGAATGCTCATCAGCAACCGGTTATATATGGTAACCTATGAGCAACGTGGCCGACTGTGCTCTGATTAATTTGGCATGCAGTTAACAAACGAGTCATAATTTGGTTTTAATGAAAACTCCTGACGTTTGCTCCTGGAGTTTCACGACTGTTTTGGAGCAATGCACTCAACCTCGATGAAATGCTGATCTAATTACTCTCTTTCCCTCAAGATGGTACGGATCAAGCACGAGTTAACATTGTTTCCCATAACTTCACACCACACTACTTAAACTTGATGTCAGGGGCCTCTCCAGGAGACGATACAGACTTCCTGCTTGCGAGGAAGTCTGTATTTAAAAATCCATTTGTTCCACTAAACTCCATCATGGCCCACAGCTTTGGCCAGCGCGTCAACCTTGGCTTCTTCCTGGTGGCGCTGGATCCCACTGGCATGGCTCTTTTATATGCCAAGTCTTAGCAGCAAAGATAGCAGTGGTCCTATGTCTGTTCCTCTGTCACCTGTTAAAGCAGTCATCTGTGCAATCGAATGATCTGTGCCTGAAGGAAGCTGTGAACAACAGGAGTTATAATGCTGTGATATTGCCATTCTCTGGTATGCTTATAAAAGAGATGTAATAGTTAAAGCTGTTTTAATTATATTTCTTGTATATGTCCATAATGTGTTTACACCGTGTTTCAGCTGCCACCAAAAAAATCCCTTAATGCAGGTTTACCTTTATAGTGAGACGGACATTGAAATTGAGTACTTACTCTACTCACTGACGGGTGTAGTGTCTCACAGTGGGTGTTTCTTTTGCGCTCATTAAATACAATGCATGTGTGGTGGGATTTTTGGCAAAACACATTCAAATAAAATGACACCAAGTAAATAAATTGCTCTTTGCCAAAGTCAGATCAGGGAAATACTTATAAAACCAGTTAGAATAATTCAACCTTGCTCGTTGTGCGTGTGGCATTTTTATTTTAATTGCCTTTTAAAGAAACTCATTCCGCATTATGTTATCGTATATAAGAGGATGTGACAAGATTACATAATTAATTGAGCTCCGGTAGGTTTGATGCTTCGACACATTACTGAAATTAATTATTCTCTTCTGGTTATTCTTTATTTGTGTCTCTTTACCACGCAGCATGATATACATGCTTTGTGTACACTCTGTCTTATGTTGAGGTGTATTCTAAAACTATTATTTCTTTATTGATATTCCAGCTTTTCTGCCTTTTTCTGCATTTCCACTACGTTTTGTCATGCTCAAACTGGAAATGGCCACAAACACATGTGGATGGAAACATACCTGTTGTATCAAGGCCACACCATGTATCTATTTCAGCACTTCGTCTCACCTAATCTGTCTCATTTCCAGGTACGGAGACATGGTGCCAAAGACGATCGCCGGGAAGATCTTCGGCTCCATCTGCTCCTTGAGTGGCGTGCTGGTGATCGCTCTGCCGGTCCCAGTTATCGTCTCTAACTTCAGTCGCATCTACCACCAGAACCAGAGATCAGACAAACGGCGTGCTCAGAAGGTAAAAGTCAGTGTCTTTACTTTCATCCCTTCTGCGGGATTCAATGTATGGGTTAAAATAAGTGTTGTTATGTTGAAGTGTGTGCACATTCACACAAAAAAAAGAGTTCAAGCTTTCGATTTTCCAAAGGCCACAGGATTATTAGATATTATCACTGTTATGGAGGGAGCACGAATGGCAGGTTGACGTGTTGAATAAAATGTGCTGGGTTGTTGGATGGCAATGGTTAATCCTGAAAATCCATTTGAAGGTCTTATTTTTATATAATTATTGTGTGTGTATATATATATATATAGATGAAGAAAACACCAATGAAAAAGTTGAAAAGATATTGATGAATGATGGTTTGCTTTTCATCAAAAGGACGGAGGAAACATTTTTCTAAAATAAAAAAAGGTGATGCTGAAAAGAATTGAATCAGTCCTTCAACCAACATTATGCCCCATTTTTAAAAACCATCGCACACACACAAAGGACAAGTTGTGCCCTTCAGAACTACATTATTCAACGTCCTTCAACAAATGCACACACTCCCTATCCCTCTCTTTCTCAAACGCACACTTTAAATCCAAGTACCAAATGTTCGCTATCCACTTACTACACTCACCCAGTGGGCTTGACCTTTCTGCGGGGCTAGATAAGAGAGCTATTAAGTTAGAGAGCAGCTGCTGATAGCTAATTAAGGAGGGGAAAGTCTAGTTTGAATCCATAGCGATATGAAAATCCTATGTGTCGGGTTTTCTCATTAATATGTTGCTTTGAATCGGCAAAAATAAGAAGGAAATAAAATAAAAAGAGGTCAAAGAAGGTTTAGATAACATCGAGAAAAAAACATATTCATTATGGTAATTTTTAACACATGGTTGGACAATAGATACAATAGTGATGTATGTAAATTGGGGGGTAATTCACTAAAACCATTTTATTAAACCGTTAATGTAAGCCAATGAAATGTCACACGTTTAAGTAATGAAACCTTTTTTATTATTAGTAAGGTGATCACCTAAAAAAAATATATATATATGCAAATAGGATTTTAATTTTTACAAGATGTGAGGCATGATCGTTACACAACCAACGTAAATGGGAAAGAATGATACAATAAGGACGCACGCCATCTTCTTATTAAATAATAATAAGTGCTGCAGGGATGATGTATTTTTGTATGCCAACCTGGAAGTTAGCGTCTTACTGCTTCCCTTATTGCAACAAAACATTTATTATACTTCCACATTTTGCGCATTATAATCTTCACAAAAAGCTTATGTTGGGCTGTAAACAAACTACAGCGCCGTCATGAAAATGTGGGGCAAATGAGATTCCTAGATAAATTGTTCCATGATACTTTTAAAACTTGTACTTATTACCTCTTTATTGACTATTTAATTTATTTTTTTTATATCAAATTTTGTATGTGGGCATGAATTAACTGTTTCCTAGCAACAGCTACTGACAAGAGACGACGAAAAAGCTGTGAGGACAGACATCTGTCTGAGTAGTATCTCAGGAAGCTTTTTAATATTGTGACTCATCTTCTACCAAATATTTCAGAATCCAGAAGAACATTATTTAATTGCTGATCAATCACACAGATGTTTCTAATATTTAAATGTAGATACATTTCTTGAGTTGATGTGATTCAACAGCAACAAAAAGTAAATCTTCACTCTCAGATTATTTGGAAACTATTGTTTTATATGGATCTTAACATTTCTCCTGAGGGAAATGTTTAAATTTCCTAATTTTCATACCACAAAGGGAACGTAAAACTCCACAGTAAAACTCATTCTAATGAAGTTCTTTAAGAGTCAGCGTTTATCTGCCACATTAAATTAGTGAGGAGAAACTCTGGGATGCATAGTCCACCTTAAATGAAGAAATCATTAAATAAAAACATTAGAGATGTTAAATGAACAATTCAAATAAACTACATCTTAATGCAGCTTTTCTTTGCTGCAGTCATAGGGGACTAGAAATGAAAATCACTGATGCACAAGTTTCAAAATGTTAAAGACCAACATTGACCTGATGTCTTGCACACTAACTAAAATACGAGCACTAACTTGGTGCTTTTCTTTGAACCAGTAAACGGATTGAGTGGGTCAGACAATAGCATTTACTAAAACAGATTAGTAAGCTGTGTCAGTTAGTTTGCTGCTGCGCAGGTACAGTACCGTGGGTTTTTGGCCATCTGTTTCCAGAAAAAAAAAAGCTCTGTTTATGCAAAAAAAACATAAGAGCGGTGAGAGAGAACCAGAACAGCTGAAAGATACTTTAGAGCTTTAGCATGCTATAAATGCTAAACATTAAAAGTTCATTTTTGTCCTTGGAAACAGCAGCAACATAATTATGACGTCTATAATTGAAAGAGGACGATGCAAGATTACAAGATTGCAAGATTGTTTTCTCAACTGCTGTTTCCAAAGTATACAATTAACAGTAAACTGGAATTTTTTCTTTTACATAGAAAGATAGATGGACGGACAGACAGACAGACTTTTTTATTTTTTTTATTTCAGAAAACCATATATACGTAAACTTTATTCAAGGATTTCTTTCATGCATACAAATATATGAAATCTACAATACACAAGCAGTTAAAACTACAGAAAGGTGCGTCTTTTCTTTCTCGATTCTCAGTAATCTTCTTACACCGTAAAGAATGCTTTTCCACGCCAGGAAAGTATATTTCATTGGTACATTGGAAACCTGGAGCTCTGCCTGCAGGAGCTGCATTGCTGGATTGGTTTGTGTAATCGTCTGTTCTTATCTTGTATTTATAACCCACAACTGTAAAAGGTTAGCAAGTTACCAAGATATTTAGCGTGCACATGTGTGCAATTTTATTTTCCAATTCACATAAAATCGCTTTTATAGCCACGTATGTGCCACGTGTTTTCCCCGATAGTTTGAGAACAGAAAGAAGGAGGAAAAGTAGGAAAGATGCTATATATATATATTTATTAACCCTGTTCTTTCGCTCTCCCTCCCTCTATTACCTTCTCTCTCATGGCCTTACCTTTCTCTCTAGGTCTCATTCGTCTTCATTCTTCTCTAACAACAGGCTGCTCCAGGCTCCCATTACAATTATGTAGTCATCTGGGGATTTGACTTGACAAAAAGGTCTTCTCACGTAGCTTCACAGTCAGAAAAAAGAAAGTGAAGAATCCAAATTGGATGTAATGATGGTCTTTCTGTACTAACTATGTGGGCCTCAGTGAAGTGTGCAGTGTCTCCTCTTCATGTTCAGTCACCCACAGATGGCATAACTAGTCTGGGAAACAACGCCTGCTACTAATGTGCCTTGTTCCCTGAGGTTTTCAAAAAGAAAACTTCCCCCAGAAGAAGACAGGTCTCTTTTATATCACTGCACGACAAAGCGGTGCAGCACATCAGAGTGTCGCGAACGTCGAGGCGTTGAAATGGACTGAGGTCACGCCGGTAATGGGAGAGCAAAGTCAAGTGTAGCTGCACTGAGAGATGGCAGAGTGTCGAAGAAATTTTTTTTTAAAAAGGCCGGAGACGTGAGGGCAAAACAGTTCGACAGGAGAAAATGAGGAAAGGGAGGAGGTCGGACATGAAGTAAAAAGCAGAAAGGGAACATAATGCAAAGGAGGGAAGTTGGTTGGAGAGAGGCTGAGTAAAGGAGAGAAAAAAAGGAAAAGGTCTTTATATGAGGCAGTTTCAAGGCTCACTTGTCTCCAAGCTGAACATGTCATACCCTTTTCCCTGGACGGCTGTAGTTTGGCTGTCTGGCTGAGTGGTAATAGTGGAGCAAGCAGGCTTGATTTTCTCACTCAACCAAGACCACGGATCAAATAAAAAAGGTCAAATCACAAGAATCCATCATCACCTGGCTTTGAACAGTGTCGAGGAGATCCATTAGGCCCGTCTCTGAACAGACTGTAATTTACCTCAAAGAAGTTCTCCAGCCATGAAAAATCATCTTCATCACCCTCAATTGTCACCCAGAAACGCATCAATGGAATACATATAGCTGCACTTGATGAAAATGTTCCTTCATTAATAAGATCATAGGCACTGTCATTTATTTTCGGCAATCCCACAGACAGCATCCTGCTGCCGTGAATACTCACTAGCGCAGCAATGTGTATTAATCCACAGGTGTCCAGTAATGCACTTTACTCCTGCTTGAGTAACGATTGCTCAAAGAAACACAGTGCCAAAGCTGTTTAAAGGGAGGATCTAGCCTTTTTATACCCTGATTTAAAAAGGGGACTCCACTAGATTTACACACAAAGGTCAGATTAGTCATCTAATCAACTACTGAAGAGAGTATTATTGTATTATGTCTGTATATATTTAGCGATGGGGGGGTTTTAAGGTCTGAGAAAATAACGAGTGACTACACATTCATAACAACGTTATTTGATAGATGAAGAAACTTACCAAGCAGGAAGGTTCTAGATTAAAGATATTTGTTGCAAAATGAGAATTGTACTGATCTTTGGTGCTAAACCCACATTAGGGAATAAAAGTAGGGACGTTTTTGACTCTGCTGCACTGATTTTATTTAATTAATTTGAATTTTATAATATTAATATTACTTAACAATAATTGACCTCTTCATGTGTTACCATGGGCTTTGGGAGAGAGCTACAGCAAGGCAAGACAAGTCATACAGTGAGAAGGATAAACTAACCATTGTAACATTTTTGACAGAAAATAAAAATATTAAACACCAGACATATCCTTTAAATATTAACATGAATCTTGATGATGACATGAACCTGGACTTGGTTTGGTATTAGACTTAAAAACGTGTGTCTCAAAGACTTCCCTAATCTTGACTCAGTTTCAGCTCAGTCTTCTGGACCTCTAAACAAATTCAGAATGTCATCATCTCGGAGTAAAAATTCCTTAGACAACCATTTGAGCTCAACGGACCATCAGAGGAGATGAAATACTCATCACCACATCAATAGGATCAGAGTTAGTTATTCTTTCATATTTTTTTTCTTTTTTTGTGTCAAGTCGAGCTTTTAATCAATGAGAAGCGCAGGCCGTCAACGACAGCGCTTTCCCTTCAAATGCATTCACGCTTTAGGAACGGCCGTCTCCCTCTTTCTCTCCATTTCACATACTGAGCACGTAGAAACACAATCATTATCATTACATCCGAGTCTCCGGCATTCCTCAAACCTTCACAGGTATCTCGAGTCTGACGGACAATTCCTGAAGTAATTCCATTACTTCTGATTCACGTCTATGAAGCAGATATTGCTCCTCCTGTCTCCTGTTTCTGAAATGCATTTATCAGGAAGGGAGAGAGCAGCAGGACAAGGTTAAAGGAACCTCTCACCCTCCGTGTCCGGGAGCACTTGAGGCAGCTATACATTGTATACAGTCGTTCCTAATATCCTCTTCATTTGAAGAAACTCCTAATCCGATTTCTCTCTCATTTCCTGTCTGTCTCTCTCTCTCTCTGTGTCTCTCTCACCCTGGCTCTGTTAAGTAATCACATCTATCTGTTGGAGGGGTTATCACATGTATCTTTTTTGCTACGCCTCATTGTAGAAAAAGAGGAACTGGGAAACAGGTTTTCCCCGAATTTACAACAAGTTAATGTTCAGTAAAAAGGTGTGTTGTTGTAAACTCGTCAGCCTCTTATGGGCAGAACCATCACTAATGCAGGAAATCGTCCATTAGTTCTAACTCAGTTGCGGACAGACTACATCAGCAGGTGGGCGTTGCTTTGTTCTGCGGGGGAGGGGCTATCTATGCTTTGTGGTTCAGGTTGAATCTTCATTACCCAACATTTGAAGGCAAAATAAAAATGTGCAGCTTTCATTTGGATCCTCATTAGCTTCCACAAAGTGGTTGTTGGCCAAACTGTAGAGGATGGAAATTAATGGTAATTTAGAATAACACAGCATCATTCAATCATTATTATTTTTTGTTACCGTGCCAAAAAACTATATTAAATCATTATTTGAGATTCATCTGCCTTTTTGTGAGTGAGTTTCTATTGGAAAATCTACTTTTGTACACTATACGTAACAAAAATGTGTGTGCACAGTCCTGTCCTCATAAGGGCTATAGCTAATTATTAAATTAATGATTAGTTCATCTTTTTGACAATTTCTCAATTAGTTATTTCCTGACATTTCCAATAAGAAACAGAGAGAAAAATGGTATCTATCAAATGTCGTACGTGTGTATGTGCGACCAACAGTCTAAAAGCAAGACCGGTAATATGGTTTCATAATATACCAAATGTGCTTTTTGCTTGAAAAATCCCTTATAAGATAGACCGATAACGTAAAAGGTTGCCACTGAATCCAGTCTCCATACTTTTGACCATGTAGTGTATGTTGAGGAATATTATCTATTGAGTTCTGTGCTCACCCAATATACTGTTCTCAATGAATACAGAGCTTGGTTGCTGAGTTGGCAGTTTCTCATTCTGCATTAGTCATCTTCTGTGACCTCCCGCCCACCCTGTCTGATTCTGTGGCCTCTTCTTCTTCCCACGCCTAGAAAGCCAGACTGGCCAGGATAAGAATATCCAAATCCGGCAGCGCCAACGCATTCCTCCACAGCAAACGCAACGGACTGCTCAACGAACTCCTGGAGCTGACGGTGAGAACGACCTCTGACCTGAACCTTGAGAACCATCAACAGCAACAGCTACTGCAAAACAATTTCAAATAAAAAAAATGATGTGAATTTGTCAGCAGATTATAATTCAGTGCGAGAGATTAATCATAGTGTTCCTTGTCAAACACCCTTCTGCTAATTAGTTCAGTTCACTGCAACTCTAGCTTTGGAAGCAGCAACTTCGCATCAGCAGTACTCAATCATCCACACACACACACACACAAAGCGACAAACAATTGCTGCTGTAATTAAGCAAACAACAATTTAGAAGTTATTTAGAGACTATAAACGAAGAATGCAAGTTGCAGTCATTGCATTCTAGTTGTTATACGGGGCAGAGGAGATATGCCAAAAAATATCCCATGCGGGCGTTCGATGTAATCACACAAAGTTTTCTTGGTTGTCTTTCAGTCCGACACTTTATTTCATCCATGTCTGTAAAACTGGCAAAGTCAGACAACAGAGGTCGTTTTACTTGTCATGATTGTCGCTCTTGGTGATAATTAGATGGTTAGTGCATAAAAAAAAAAAAAAGCTGCTGCTGCAAATTTCAAACTTGCAGTGGTGAACAGTGAGGCAGCGGAGAACTTAAATTCACACAAACACTTGTTCCCACAAAAGGTACAAAAGGTTTTTTGTATCTTTCCTCCTCTATGATACCAGTATAGAGTACATACAGTATGTCTTTTGTCATCATCATACCTGGAGCCTGCAGTATTTTGAGGCGACTCAGGGGCAGCTGAAACAAGTTGTAAACACAAGCGTCGATGAAGTTAGCGTTCATTTAAAAGTCATGTTTCTGACCACTGGGCAAATGTAAAGTATATTCACTCTACTTTTAGCTCTGTTTTTGGTCCCTACCTTCTCCTGGGGGAAATAGCTGGCTCTGAGCACAGACAGAAAAACATATTTGTTTGGTACAGATCCTCATTATTTTGATATGAATTAAAAACAAGTCTGTTCCCTCCAATATGGTTGCAATTATAAGTCACTTAGCCTTATTACATGACGAAAGCTAGGCAATAAGGTTAAATTAGTTTACAGACTGGAAACTTTTGGGTATTTCTTTTAACTCTGGACAAGCCAAGCTAATTATCGCCTGGATCGAGCTCCAAACTGAACTTCACACACCGACACGAGGTATTGATCTTCTCATCGAACTCTCTACAAGAAAGCAAATACGTGTGTTTACTAACAAACAACTATTCATTTAATTGACATGTGCCTCTCTTTATCTCCACTTGCAGACATCAACCAACTGTCTACTTTTTCAAGTAAGTAGCCACCGCCATGTTCTCCTCCACTTTTTACTCAACCCTTTTCTATTCATTACTCGTCACCACCATGGAAAAAAATGTGTTTGGTAATGTATGAGCAAATTGCCTTCAACCCGTCCATCCAGTCCATCATTCTGTGCTTTCAGTGACACACTCCCCTCTTTGCAGATGGTTACTAAAATGCATTCGGATCTAATCGAGTCCAGTGTGAAAGCTCATGGGTGTCTGGAAGTGGTTAGAATTATCATATAAATGCCATCTGTGAGTACTGAGCGACCTGTATCCCTCTGCGAGTGTGTGACGAGGCTGCCAGAGTCCTGCCGCATCAAATTACGGCGGCGGCGCTGCTGTCAGTCAGTCAGCAGCGCTGCGTGGGTCTGGGTGGGAGTGAGTGGGGATATATGACAGAATGACTGGTTCTCTCACAACCTATAGTTAGATTAGAAGTTCTGGTCTGCTGGTCTTTTTCAGTTTCCCCCAAAGGCTTTTTAATTTTCTGACAGACATTTATTGCTTACCCAAATCACAGGCTCATTATCATAGAGGGAGATTTATTGATAAGCCTGTCAAGTTTTATTATAACCTTGCACAGAAAGAGCACACAGCTTTATCCCTTTAGGTGCTTTTAAATTTATACTTTTCACTTTAGAGTGAATTAATTCCGATAAGCCCCAGTGGGTGAGACCCAATCACTGTCCACATGGCTGATTTATATGCTAAACCGTCTGTAAGTGCATACGTTCGGTCCATTTCCTTGAACGTGATATCCCAGAAACGCCTTCAGGGAATTTCTTCACATTTGGCACAACAAACTACTTGGACTCAATGATGAACTGATTACACAGTAACACAATAATTCAAAAGAGTTTTATGACAATTTTACACATTTTACATGTCTAATACGGTAAAATTATGAAGTAGTGAACTTTTGGATAACATGGATGTAATCATCAACTTTCCTGATTGGCGGATTCATATACAAGTCTAAATACTCCCAGAGATGTGCCTACAGTACCACAGTATGGCATGGCACTGTGTGACCAAACCTTTATTATCACAGCATACAGTATATATCGTCATATCACACACCCATAATTGTTTTTTGTAAGCTCACTTGCAAAAATTATTAAATTTACTTGTAGAAAGTATGAACAAGGTGGACTGTAGGAAGTCATCTCAAAGCTGGTAAAAAAAATAATTTTAAAAGCACAATTTATCACAATGACAAAAGCTCTCCTCCCTTAAGTCATTACAAGCCATGTAAAATAAAAAAATAGCTGATCTGAGACTGAAATCCACACGCTCTGGGAGATGGTTATGAATGATATACAGTCCTGCAGGATATCTGATGACTTACTTTGATTTGTCAAGTATTTCATTTTCATTTGCCAGTAATTATGACTAATATAAACTTGAATGTTCACTGTCGCAATTTATATCTATAATTAAGTAAAACATGGCATATACCATATTAAATCCATATCACCTGATTATATTCACAACACAATTATAGAAATTAAAGAACCAGTTATTCTCCATCAGTAGTTGAGGAAACGGACTTCCTCTTTTTACTTACATAAAGAAAAAACGTCCTCAGAGAGATTAACATAATCAGGGTCACATTCCAGGTGGATTATATCCATTCAGCATCTTTTGTTACATGGAAATAATCTTGAACCTTGACAGTTCTCAGTCTCTAGCTATACGATGTAGTTGCCAGGGCCTCTGCCACAGGGAAGATCCACACATTGAGACATCAGAAAGTTTTTTTTTCGTGCCCACATTACTCTATTGTTCATGTGTCTGGATGTGTCTGAATGAAAGTCCTTGGGCTGGATCGCCACCCACAAAAATCCTTTGAGTAACAATGTTCGCTCTAGGGAGGGAATTAATTTGTTTTTATGTTTTTTGGCAATTGTGATTACTTTGAGAAAAGTCTCATTTGGGAGACTACCAAAACAATAGTTCCATCAGTTTCTGTTATTCACAAAACTTCAGAAATTGGAAAAAATACATAAATAACTGTGCAACTGCCAGGAGCATCACATGAAGCATAGTGATGCCGACTTAAATGATTAAGTAAGAGAGCTGGCAACAACGCAGTTTCATACTTGTATTAGTTCAATAAACTGAAAGGGGGAGTTTATTTGCACCCTACGTATACAAGGAACCAAACGAGAGGCAATTGCACTATTAATGGCACACAAAATTCAGAATAGAAACAATAATTATAAACAAACCACTTGCCAAGGTTGAAGGCTCAATTTACACCAAGCAGAAATGTGGTCCACTATGTAACTACACTAATACGTTGATTTGATAGCAAACAGCAAGAATTGTTTTCTACCTGCTAATAACGGAAATGAGAGTGAAAATCAACCAAGGTGGCATGCTCCAAGGTAGTCCAGTTTAAAATGGAAGCCCCGTCTGACATCTGAAGTTAATTCTGTGGACGGAGTGGGAGGCTTTAACGTAATTTGTCAACATTCATCAATTTTGTGTGTGTGTCTTTCTCTCTTACTAAGGATACAGAAGAGGACGAGCAGAAGCTGACTAAGTCCACCTCTCTGTTGGAGAGCCAACACCACCACCTACTGAACTGTCTGGAGAAAACCACTGTAGGTACACTGGAACACTTCTTTGTCTTTGACTCCGACCACCTACATGACTAATATGGTTGAAATGATGTGTTGTTTGTCATTTAAGTATTGAATTATCATCATAATATTTTCACACGAGTGAAAAAGACACAAAAACTGTGCACAACTTGTACATTACTTCAGGGTTAGAGGTGCTGGCCGCTGCAACATAAACATTTAATCAGAAATGTTATGGTATATATAAGGTGGAGGAAGTATGTTTTACTTGAAGTAAAAGTACTAATGCCACACTGTAAAAATAATTTTATTGAACATTTTACTGTAAATGTTGGACAATTTTAACAGGATGTGGATGTTCTAAAGAGTAGAATTGTTTGCAAAAGTTTTTGGTGTTAAAAAAAACAAAACAATGTGTAGCACTGGATCCGCTCTCCATTCTGCAAATATACTAAGTGAGTGTCTGAATTTACCATTAGTTTATTATTATCAATATTAATTATCTTTCTTCCGTGTATTTATTCGGCAAAGTATTCCGTACATCACTGGTGTTTTTTTATTTACTCCACATTCTGTTCTCCTCTCTGCACCAACACCTCCATGTGTATTGAAAGCACCGTTCTGTTTCTTGTCTCCAGGCCCACGCGTTTGTGGACGAGCAGATGTACGAGCAGAACTGTTTAGAGACGGCGCTGCAGACCTACCCGTCACGTAGCCCCTCTCTATCCAGCCACGACAGCTCTGTGGGTACCTGCTGTAGCCGCAGAGGAAAGAGAAACACTCCTCTGCCCTCCAGCCATCCCGTCCCGACACACCAGGGGCCCCTGCAGGAGCTCAGCGCCATCCACATACAGTGTTGTGATCGGCCGTCGCACACCGCCAGGTAACAGTAGCAACTCTCCTTTATATCCTGGGGTGTTAGCTGAACTTTATGAGATTACATTAGTTTACAATTAAGCTGCCCACAATATTTCCTATATTATTATTACATTGTTCTTGCAGTAATGGATGAACTTACCATTTTAAGTGTCTAATACCCTTTAAATGTTCAAATAAATTAGACTTACCAAATTATATAATGTCTGAACATTTATACATTCATAAATGTAACTATTTACTTGATAATAATGTATCTTTATTTTTTTATTGTATATATACAGGTATATATATATATATATATATATATATATATATATATATATATATATATATATATATATATATATATATAATAGTTAGGGAATCAAAAACTCCAAAAACAGTAATAGATAACAAATTTCATGCAAAGTCATTTACTTTAATATCATTAAGGTACCAGTGGTTGTCAAGGCTCGATATTATGCAGCAATAGAAGAAATGCATGGAATATTTGTTGTTATTATTTTTATTTGTTAATGGCTCAAAGGTGACGTGCTCATGGAAGAGTCTGCCTGTTATGTTATGTGCTTCATCTTGTGGACAGGGATTACCTCCACGCACTATGCATATCCTCTGCGTAGATGAACATGATGACATTTTTAATATATTCTGTCTATTTTTCCTCTTTAGTCGTTCAAACCTCAACCGCAAAACCGATGAAAGCGGCAGGCTCAACAGCAAAGGCAGCCGGATCACCACAGCGATCATCAGCCTCCCGAGCCCCCCCGCCTTGACACCTGATGCCGATAGCCTCCGCAGGCCCCCGCAGAGGAGGCCGCCGCTAACCTTGGGTCACCCGGCAGCTCCAAGCATCCAGACCACAACGAGCTCAGCTGGCACCAACATCGTAAAAGTCTCTTCTCTGTGACTTACTGGCTGCCGGATGTAAGAAGAAGAGGAAGAGGAGGCCAAACAGGTTACACTACCTTTATGGACACGCCATGTCCTGTCTCACAGGGTCCACAGGAGGAGCACCGTATTCCAGTTTGAGAGAAGACCGATGACATGGAGCCGTTACTGAGGTAGAAGATTGTAGATATGTGAACCGAGAACCATGCACTTGTCATGCCGTGTATGCACTGTAGATACGGACAGAGTCGCTGCATTTCTAATAGTTTCTAACAGCACTACAGATGGTTTTACAGCGAGTACTATGGAAACATTTTTAAGACATTGCGCAATTAGCATATCCGCACATCAGCACATGCCGTTCAACATACCACGAATTCTCACTTAATTTAAAGTGAATTCCCCGGTGGAATAGTGAAAAGGATACTAAAAAGTGTTTGAAGACAGATTAAGAAAAGTGTTGACTGTTTACTTGAATTTGATTGGACTCATTTGTGTTACGTGTTGTTTGTCTAAAGAATTTTGAAGAAAAAAAAACCCGCTGGCTTTCTTTACAGCAGTATTTGAAAAGTCCGGTGCCTACGACGCTGCTAATATCATATCGCTGAAATGTGAGTTTTTTTTGGTCAAATTTGTATCCATTCATGGTGTCAAAGACTCAAACCAAACTGTGCTTTTTAGTTTCTTCATGTTTAAATTTCAGACTGGAGATGGACTTCAGCGAGTGAGGCTGACCTGACGAAGCAGTAGGTTTCAACTTGACAGTAAAACCCTCCAGCTGACCACACAATTACTTACAAGTGAAGGTTTTATATTTTTATTAAAGAATAAGGCCATCTTTATTCTCTTTTGTTTGTTATTGTTAATAAATCCCATGAAAACATCTCAGAAGTGTGTAAGCCTGTCTCTCCAAACGTTCGGACCTTCTCACCCTCTCTGTGGCACTCAAACCAATGTGTTCATACTGATGACACATATTTTTACAAAGGCATCACAAAAAAAATAAAAAGGTTTGTAATTCCCTCAAACACGGTGCATTGCCATTCCTAGCAAAAGTTAATAGTTAATATTTTCAATATTGCAGTTATTTTGAACTATTTTAAGCTGCGGATGACTACACATTTAGAGTACAAGTGACAGCAGCATGACAGGGTATATTGTAAATGATAATAATAATAATAATAATAATAATAATAAATAATAAACTACAGTGGCCTTGCCTACTGCAAGGAAAGAACATGTCATCCAATGTAGCTGTAGTTTTATGGAGGCCTATGGGCCATAGGCCTTTGATGCATTGACAATACATGTCAGTAGGGTTGATTTAGTGTTGATTTTGGTCTTTTCTTTGGATTTGTTGGAAAAATATAAAATACGTCCTGCCTTTTTCCTAAAATTAAAGAAATGATATCCAGTTTATATAAATGTGGTTGGTGCTTTTTGTCCTGTACAGTCATTAAAAGCTGCAGCTTTTATGCTGCCTTCGCTGTCCGAGAAAATGTTATTGTACGTATTCATCATGAACATGAGTGGGCAATTTAGGTTTCAAATGCCAAAAAGGTCGAGCACCACTGTGCTCACTTCCTCTAAAACAGTATCGGAGGGGCACATGGTGAAGGGGGAAGGGGAATTATCAATTCAGATTTTCAAGCTAAAACTGGAACTAAGAATCAACATTCAAACTGATTATTTGTAGACTTTTCAAACGGAAAGAACAAGGGTAAATTATGCAATTGTAAAAAAAATATTTTGGAAAATCCAGTCACTATGGTTTTGGCGGGGAATCTTATTGTGTAATCTTCTTTCTCTTTCTGTCTTTAGATAAATTCTAACAAAGCCGTCCAAATTAGTTGTCTTCATTTACAGTACCATTTTGTGGACTGAGTTAATGTTATATTTCATTCCATGAGATATGGTTGAGAGCCTCATCAAAAGGTATTTAGAGGACCTTGAGTTGGGATTGTTCTGTCAAACTACTTCCAAGGTCAATTAAGAAATCGGAAGCTTGACAATAGGCGATTAATAATTAGAGCATTCATGATAATCCCAAAGATCGTCACAGGATGGCAGAATTGATGCATTCTGACCTTGAAACTAATTTGGTTGAAAATTGATTAAAATGATTTGTTATGGTTTATGGCCTTACTCCTGCATTAATGTATTAATGATATCCTGTTGCACATTGTTGTTCATTGGAAGTTGATAGACGCCTGGTGTTTGGAATAGTTTGTGATTACTTGCCAAGTATGCAGTTGTTATTTGTATATTTGTTGTTTTGTCTTTATTGTTTTGCTAAAGCGGAACTACGATTCAATTTTGTGTTTTTGGATCACGAAGCACCAAGTGAAATGGTTTTGACTGTATTTGTATACATTGTGTTACATTCCTGTATTTTGTCACGTTTTAAAACCGAGGTGTGCCAAAACGGTCACTTTTACATCCTTTGTGGGAACAACAAAGTAGTAGTACTCCTTGTGCTGCTATAGAAAAAAAAAATTACAAACCCTTAAGATCATTTTTCCTCTCACTGTTATTGCAGAAAATAATGATCGTCTTCTCTGTTGTGTTCATAACTTTGATCTTGGTTGACACAGTATGGCTTTTATCACTCATCACCACCATGCTCCAACAACAGAACGCTCTTCTCTCATGATTACGGTGATTACTCGTTGTCATTATATGATGGACTTGACTTTGTGGGGGTCACTTTTTTAAAAGTCTTGGCATTGCTGTTTGTGTAGTTTGTATTCCTTTTGAACTGAACTTTTTTGTCTGTTTGCTGTGTTTTAGTATTCTGTCAGGTTATTTGTTATAGCAGCTATGAAGTGTCAGATGAGAATAAAAATGTACCACAACAATCAAGTGTCGTCTTTCGTCCCAATCCTGTCACCAGCATAAAAACCCGTGAATGGATATATATATTTGCATTGAATAGTTTCAGTCGTGTTTTTTGACATAGCTCTCCCACTGTGTGTGTTAATTCTTTTGACAGGATATACTATGACTTTTCTTTCTCTTCCTTGATATACTGCACAATAAAATATTTTACAATGTTTTTGTGACAAACTATACCGTGACATTTTTGACATACAATACTGGAAAATACAACGTGATAATGTTTTCTACGACATATTTTACTATGATATACTGTACAAATGACATGTATGACATACAACATAATTACATTTGTTCGTATTATTTGTTTACGATGTTTCTATGACTTAATATACCCTGACATTTTTTAAGCCACACTTTACTAGGACATTTTTTCATGGCATTCTATTCTATGACATTCCATACTATGGCATGTACTATTCCATTATATGGCATGTATTATAACATGCCATTTTATGGCATGTATTATATCATTCCATTCTATGGCATGTATTATAACATGCCATTATATTATATCATTCCATTCTATGGCATGTATTATGACATTCCATTATATTATGACATTCCATTATATGGCATGTATTATATAATTCCATTATATGGCATGTATTATAACATTCCATTCTATGGCATGTATTATGTCATTCCATTCTATGACATGTATTATGACATTCCATTATATGGGAATTATTATGACATTCCATACTATGGCATGTATTATATCATTCCATTCTATGGCATGTATTATGACATGTCATACTCTGGCATGTATTATGACATTCCATATTATGGCAGTTTCTATAATAAAGTATAGTATGACATGTAACATGACATACAATACATTTTTAATTACATTGTATACAAAGATATTTTTATGGTATCCTATACTGTCACACTGTCCATGTCATACTATGTGATATTTTTGAAGACTATGATACTTCTTGTTATATTTATGACATTAAATACTTTAAATAAAAAATAAAAATGACAATTACCTTTTGATAGGATGTTATACTAGTCCTAAATGAATGTCTTTTTATATTGTTGTTTATGACATAGTGTATTATGAGGTTTTATTAATGGTGGAGTATACAATTGATTTAAAACAAAATGTAAATGTACTCTTGAGTATCTGGGCATTGTCTATATGGACAATATAAATCAGTTGAATGTTAGGCTGCTTTGGCCTTTAATTAGTGAGCTTTATATTTCTGGGATGTTGTTACCTTCCTATAGAGTTCCTACACCTGTTTATCAAATAGAGCCTCACTTTTCACCTGAAACAACATTACCTTCCTCTTAGAGACCAACCAAATCCCTCTGCCATCAGTATCCTAAAAGTATTAGCTTAACCCCTCACAAAGTCAGTTAGTGATCCAAGGGCAAGACCTATAAAGATAGGTGCCCCCTATACTATAGGATTCCTAAGCCACAACATAAGATATTGATCCAGTGGCTCACACAGTTCTCACAGCAGGAGGACTCATTCCACAAAACCAGCCTCTAGTCTCCCTACATGCAAGTAGGGATTCCAAGAGCAGCCATGCTTCTTATTTGAGTGATCACCAAGCCAGCATTCTCGAGGGAAAGGAAAGTGGAGATGAGCTGGAAGAGCTCAGAAGACGAAGACAAGAGGATAAGGAGCTTGATGACCAATTCAAATAAAAGACATAGAGTAGATGCTCAGCATAGGCAAAGAAAATGCACACAAGGAGAGAGAGAATTGACAGACAAGCTGACATGATCCAACACATTCATATTAAAGAACCAGAGCTTGAGTCAGCCTTTTTCCAGTTTCATCAGACAGGATTTCTCAGAATATGAACACCCTGATGGGGCCTCTGCTCCTACTCCCATATCTCATCATGGAAACAGAGCGACTTCTTCCTTTTATGATCTGCCTCCTTCCAGGATATTAACTCCAGCTCCCCTGATGTATGCTGATTCTCCCTCTCATTCGTTTTTTTATCTCCCCTGATACCTCAACTTAGCTTTCCTGGAGAACTACCTAGGGCCTCCCGGACTCTTCCCATGCCTCAATTGATATCTTAAAGCTTAGCTCCTGTCCAGGCTCACTCTCTGCCCTCTATAGATACTGCTCAAACTGCCCGGGTGTCTCTTTCCCATGTGTCTGCTCAGGTGATACACTCCTCCAGTCAGCATGCATCTGCCAAGGTAATACACTTCTTCCCTTTCTAATCACCATGTACCTGTCCAAGGCCCTATTTATATAGCATCCATACCTGGTCCTGGACAGCTCACTTTCACAGGTAGTCTAGTACAAATGCAAGCCATGTCATCCCAGATGCCTCATTCTCACACCCCCAATGCCATTGATCTGTCCATCTGCTTATAGGGGATACCAAGACCTTCACTTCCGGTGTTTAAAAGTGTCTGAGATAATAACTGTGCCCTCCTCCTCAAAATGGCTCTGATCCCTCTTGACAATCATCTCCATCTTACTGAGCAGTATAAATACCTTTAGAACGTCTTTAGAACATCTTTATTACCCAGGAAGGAGCAAACCAATTGGCTCTATCCAGCATGCAAGATGGAAACACAGGCCACTGCTCTCAAGGCAAGGCAAGTTTATTTATAGAGCACAATTCGTACAAAAGGCAATTCAAAGTGCTTTACAGCTACATAAAATTACAAAAAGACAAATAAAATCATTCCATAAAAACATAAAAATAATCATTAATTAAATATATTAAAAGTGAAGAGTGCAGATAAAATACTTTCAGTTGTCAAACCGTTTTCAGCCTGGATTTAAACATTGTCAGAGTTGAGGCCTGTCTCACATCTTCTGGAAGACTGTTCCAGATTTTAGCATAAAACTGAAACGCAGCCTCACCGTGTTTAGTCCTGACTCTGGACCAGCAGGAGACCACTCCCTGAGCTTCTTAGAGCCCGAGATGGTTCTTATGGCTCTAACATGTCATGTCACGCATGTACGTTGGTGCTAGACCATGAAGACATTTGTACACAAGCAGAGCTGTTTTAAAGTCTATTCTCTGAGCAACAGGAAGCCAGTGCAAAGAGCACTTCAAGAGAAATATGGTCAGCCAAGGCTGTTAGTTCAAAGTAAAATTCAAGTATTATTGAACTCCCCCCTTATTCACATGGGTGATGTAGAAGCCTTTAAAGATGTTTCCCCTTCAGTCCAAGCTCTGGTGGAAATGGTGCTGTCCCTGAAGGGTCCTAATGGGTCTGAGTTAAGACGTGGCTCTCGTGCTGTCAGACTCCTCAGTAAACTCCCTGTGCAGTACAAAATTGGATGTGTTAAGCACTGTGTGTCATTATGAAGTGAAGATGCAGTAAATGTGGGAGAATACACAAAATGGACAAATGCAAAGAGGTCATGTAACATCTGTAAGGAACTTCACATGATTGTTCTTCATGATGACAATGTAAACAAATCAGCCACTGTGATGTTTACTTCCTCTTCCTCAGAGCTCCTTTACATCTCATGCTGAAAGTTGTCAATATATGTCTCTTTAATGGAGAAGGACCATTGAAACCTATGGTGCAGATATATATATATATATATATATATATATATATATATATATATATATATATATATATATATATATATATACTTATATATTCTGTTCCCACAAGCTGCTCAGTGTTTGGGTCTTACAAGTCGGCAGAAAACCATCTCATTATGCGCAGTGAGACAGGACATTGTGCAATTGAATGGTGCATCTGTATCCTGTAAACGCCCATCAACCAGCCAACTGAAATGTTATCAATGGAGCATTCACTGGAGGACATCCTGTCAGAGCACACATGCCCTGTAAAGCAACTACCAGAAGAGTATCAATATCTCAGAGGTATCCAATACGGTCTATTGATCATGCATGCCCTCTTCAGCTTGGACTGTGCTCAGCTCATCACAGCCACAGAGCCGATACGCATGGGGCCCTCTGGTGATCCGCTGGTACAGAGGCAAGGTTGGGCCAGCCAGTTTATTCCAAACCTAGCACACTATCTCCTGCAGTCTTCCCTGCTTTCAAAAAGTGAATCACTCAGGAATGTGGAAAGACTGGCAGATTGTACACTTTGCCCTACGTCAAAGAAAAGACAGGCTGACTTTGGTTGTACTCTATTCTTAGATAGTTAGAGTAGATGTATGGTGTAATGAGCTATGCTACTCAAATACAAAGAGATCCCAACATTCCTGTCCTTCAGGCTCCAAATGCAGCTTTGTTGCCCCAACTCTATAGAAAGACAGCTGATGAAAGAAAGATGTGCGTCATGGGGCGGTGGATCGCAACTCAAAAATAGCCCAATCAGAGTGTTTTCCTGAGGAATTCAATGCCCTCAAAACTGATAAATGAATGCCAAAGAGTAGCAAACTACTTCCCCCGTCTCCTTATTATGACCCTCATGTCTGTCTCATCAGAGTAGGAGGACGACTTCGAGGAGCAGAGACCCTTTGCCATGACAACATCCATCCAATTTATTTGTATACAAAACATCCCATAACTCCGGTGAGAACCTTGAATCCAGAACAAAGCCACCGTGTCTTCAAATGTATTACCCCAGCTTCCTCACTGCCTTGAATATATGTTGATTATTATTTTATTACCGTATTATTTTTTAACCAGGCAATATTATTTCAATTTTTGTTTACGATAATAACCCGTGTATTAGTAATATTATAAACAGTTGTCAGAGACATTGCATGAGATGCCCCTGCTCTTAAAACACACAGGCATCACCACATGAAGTGTCCTAGACAGATAGTCTGTAAAATGAATGTCTTATTTCTGTGGACCGCACGACAGTCTGAGGAAAGTCTTGAAGGCAAGCCTGTCTCAAAATCCTGTAAGAGCAGTTAGGGACCCATTATCTGCAGTAGTAAATACAACCAAGGTAACCCCTTGGATGAATTATGATCAGCAGATAACACACGTTGTCCTTTGGACAGGAGTCATTTAAAATACTGGACAACTTTGACACTGAGGCTTTGTGTCCAAAGCGAGCCAGGCAGCATCAGAGAGTATGAGGTCATCAACATACTGATTCAGAGCACAACCTGGAAGTGGTGAAAAACTATTGCACAGTACAGTAGAAAAATGTAAATTAAAATGTAATTGCTTGGCACTGGAGGTGAAAACAGAGAAAGAAGAAAGGAAAGTGTCTGAATGGACAGGAAATTATGAAAAATGATGGTGATTGCAGTGAGGATGGATGGAACATCAGGAACAACAGGTGTTAAAAGAATAATCAAATGAATGATTGCACTGGGGTGAATATGTGAGAAGGTTTTAAATGTTAAAACTTCTGTATAAGAATAAATACATTTCCCTAGCAATCAAATATGGTAATATAGTTATTCATGTTTTCCCAATAAGCCTTATATTGTTAACATTAATGTTAAGTTCAGAAGATGGTTCCACTGGAGAGTATTTCTCTGTACTTTGAGTTGAAACCAGGGTTTGCAGGGTGGCATGTTCTGTTGTTAAGTTTAAAATACTGTTTTTACATCAATGCTCAACTAACAATAATGTAATCAGTTTAATACATAATAGTAGAACTCTCACAGAGGCCATTTTTCTGCCTTGAGCGAGTACCTTTACTTTCAATACGTTAAGTACTTAATTCTGATCATGATACTTTTGCTGAAGTCAAATTTTCCACACAAGACATTTACTTGTAATGGAGTATTTTAATTAAAGTCTCTGAATACTTCCTCTACCAATGCGCATAAGGAACCAGTGAATAACAGGTTACATCCTTCAAACTATTACATAGACCAGCTGTTCCTATCTGCAATTGTGTTCATGTGTCACTAGATGGCAGCATTATACACAATTCCTCTTTTGTTGAGCGTACATGGCACTATCTAACTTCACACAATGTTTATACACCGGTATTGATTTTACCATCACTACTGGATTTAACAGGTCGACCTAATCAAACATTTAGTTTAATGGGAGAGTTATTCAGTGATTACATTCAACACCAATGTGTCTAAATCACTAACAGTGGTATATTTTACAAAATGCCTGTGACATAAAGTAGTATAATCGGTTTCAGGACCTACTCTTTTTAACGTTTACATTATCTTATACATCACAGTTTCCCTTTGTGTTCAGATTTGTGTCTATGTAATGAGCTGTTATAACACTTTATTTAATATCGGATATACAATTTCGATCAAGACATTTCTCACTGCAATTCTAATTCTGATAAAAAATATAGTGTGTTGCTCCGTAAACTTCCTCTTGAGTTAACACAATCCTAATAATAATAAAATAATGAATGAACATTACATGACAAAACTAGTTAGGTAAACCCAAAGCTTGGGAAACAGCATCTAAAAGCGCGACATAACATGAAGCACAAAGTTATGTTTGTGACGCACCTCTTAAATACCACTTCATGTATTTTACCAGGTGTTACTGTCAGCTCATTGCCGGCCACAAAAGGGACTCTGACCTTCACAGCATATTTCCATCATTAGTGGTTGTCTGCCTCGTGTCCTCACACAGAAGGACTGGATGACTCACACAGACTATGACTTATTTAGTTTGGATAAAAACAAACTGAGATCATCTTCATTGTGGGACAAATTATTCAAGAAGGGTTGATTGTTTTGAATTTTTGCTCAAAGGATATACTGTTTTCTAAATCTCTGCGGCCGTGTAAAAGTTATTGGTAACACAATTACAGTAATACCTGTGATGACACATCCTGACCTTTAGATGGTGATGTACTAACAGCTTTGGCAGACTAGGAAGCCTGTTTAAAAAGGGACATACTGTACAAAATAATAATAATAAAGTTTTATACCAAATAATCAATACACAGTGGCTCTGTATATATGCACATAACACATTGCATTAGAGCCACATATGTGTGTATGTATTTAAAGCAAGAAACATTAAGATATTGTTTAGTTTCTCGCAACTAATAATGTTATTTACAACTTCAATTATGGCATCACTCTCAGAGCCAACAACTTTCTTCAGATGTCTTTGATGTCAAAAACTCAATAATGTTCAATTTACTAACATAACACTTCAAGAATTACTTGAACAATTAAACTCTATAAGAGCCTGTTATATTGCATACTATATCCCTGAACTATGGCCACCTCATAAGGAATCTAATGTCTGACTGATGATGTACTAAAAAAGTACTGAGTAAGAAAGTCCGGTTATTGGATTCCTTTTATTTTTTCCATTGTCATCTTTTGTCAGTCTCCTTGTGGGAAACATAAACAGTTGCTGTTTAATGTAACATGATAATATAAATATATTATCAAGACTGTTCAGGAGACTGATGTGGTTTAATTACATGTTTAACGGTTTGGGAATGGATACATTACATCAACAAGAAAAACATTGCATCATCACAGTGCCTGGTCCTGTTTCTTTTAAATCTAAAAGCATGAAAGCACGTCATCTTCTATTCAGTTATTCTCACTACTACAGTACAGAGAAATGACATAAGACCTGCTCTCACATATACAGTAAGAGCATGAATAGACCTGATGCATAATTAAGATACACTTCAAACCTAAAGTCACGATTACGGGGAATTAACATAACTTACTGATAACTCCGGATTTGGACATTTAAAAATCCAAACGCTCAAAGGCTTGTTTCACAAAAGCAATTTGCAAGCACCGTCGACGCGTAGATCATAAACATCAGCATCATGTTTCACAAATGATTGTCGCTTGCAAGTTGCATATAAATTAGTTAAAAGCCTGACAGGGATCTTCCTGACTGTCAGCTAACTATTGGAACGCAAGTATATGTTGTTTGATTTTGTTAGTAAAACTTGTCAACGAGTGGCAATAATCTCATATTACAAAACGCGGCATGTTGCCAATTTGGACCAACATGCACTCGTGGTGGCAGAGTACACCATTTCTTGAAGTTTTACAACCCAGAGTATTGTTTGGAATATTGGCAAAGCAACCAAATTAATTGATAGCAGAGGATATTATATGTTAGTTGAATGGCAGTGTGTGAGTTGGAATGACATTCATGGTTTCATTGCAAGTCCAATCATGTTTAGTCTTTTCTTCGTAGTTTAATTCATTTTGGGCCAGAACACACGAAAAACGTTTAGATAGTCAAACAAGCCAGAACACTCAAAGGATGATCATACAACCATGTACTATATTCATATAGTTAGACAGTTAAACAGTTGTTGCTGCTGCATTTACTGACTGAGTGCTTCTGTGCTGAGTGATCTGAGGAGACACTTCCTTCAGGCTGCAGACTGACAGCTGGGAGGAAGTGGACACATGCAGGAGAAGCAGCTGCAGGTTGGAGGTCACATTTGGGATGAAATTATTCCGAATCCCGAAGCAGCTTGCTAAACGTTAAATTAGACCCAGGAGTCATCATCTCACTCCTGACTGTTAAAGATATATAAGTACAGCGCCTTCACACTCAAATGGGCTGATTGTATATCTGCAAATAAGACATTCATAGTCCAAAGAGCAGGAAGTATATCACTTACTGTATTTGAAAGGTTTTTACTCTTTGAGTTTGTCAAAAGGACACTGAACAAACAGAAATACTTAGAAATTGGCTGCATGAACACAGAGAACTCTATAAATATTCAAAGTACCGACATGCATGGCATAAAACATGCAAGTCTCTTCCTCTCTATCAGAAATTAAGTCACACTAAGATGATTTTCTTCATTTTCCCCTGTGTCATTGCTTTTCAGCAACACAATCATTCAAAAGAGACCTCATATTGTTTCCTTGACATCTTCAGATTGGAGGAGGTGCAGTGAATGTTTACTTTGCGTACCTTTTATGAATGTAACATCTATATTGTGGGGGATGGATTGACCAACCACTTCCAGTTGGTTTCCTTGCATATGCAGCTCTTCCTTCCCTTTGCCAATAATAAAGCGTTCTATCCGGGTCACAGCAACAAAAGCCAGTGGCTCAGGTGTTTCCTCTCTGACCGCGGTGAAGGTGGCCAGGAAACTGGCCCTATGGCTCGTTTCATGACACATATGGTTTCTGTTACACGCATCCTCCTTAAACTTCCTCTTTCACTCCAACAGTGGCTGCAGAATATATTCTACTGGTTGGGCATTATTATTGGATTGAGATGTCTACTTTTTGATGCTCTTTCAGTTGTGTGTCCAGATGTGTTAGTCTCATCTGTGAAATCTTTACAAGCTGCAGTGGAACAATCTAGGCTTGTTCTAGTTTGAATGAGACTTAGTCCGTCCTGAGAGGCTCACTCATTGGAGGAAATTGGAAGGGCAACGTAAGCGCTCCTCTTGAATGAGAACATAGCTGAGGGGAAAAAAACGTGCTGAGCAACACACACACGCACACACAGCAGGCTGACTGTAGCCAAGCAGCGGCCACTGAGAGAGACACACACACACACACACACACGGACCGAGTCTCTGGATGCAGCCACAAGAAGGACCTCATTAACATTTTTGGAGTAAACGCATTTTCGTCATCAGTAGTTGTGTGTATTTTTTATTTTTATTTTTTATTTTATTACAGGATTCGCGTCACGAGCCGTGCGCGCATTCCTCAGCAGGATTTGCGCATCTCCAAATTGCAAATTGTTCTCTGCTCTCCGCGAGAGCGTTGTTTCAATGCGCGTGCCCGGCAGAGAGCTCTCATAGTCATGCTCGAGAGACGACTGGCGACGCGTTTCTTCTGACATTCTTGTTTTTCCACCCCAAAAAATGGAACAACAGCTCTCCAAACCAGAATGCAAAAACATGGATGCGTGTCTGAGGCGACTGAAGCAAGAACTGGTATGTTCCGTTCTATCTACTGTACTTCTACTATTGAAGGATGCGCTTCTACTTTACAATGTTCATATTGCACATGTAGCATTTTCAATGGGCACATTGGCGCCAACAGGAAATATAAATGTATTCAAATTTTAAAAAAAATATTAAAACAAAATCAAAAATAGCATGAGATGTAGCGCTTTCTTCGCACAGTATGTGTCCGGACAGATCTCGCTCATATTCTAGTTCTTTAGCTTCAGTTGGGGGTGCATACGTTTATTTATTTTTTTAAATCGCATTAATCTGTGTAGGTTTAAAGCTTTGAGCACACCAGGGGCATGTGTACATATCCTCCTCCTCTCTGTCCGCATATCTGGGACAGATGTTGTAAGCTTAATGAGCCCAAAGGAGTTTCTCCTTTTCTGTCAGATGGATCCTAAAATAAACAGTTAGTTTAAATAGTTTATATAATCCTGTGTTGCAACTCATCAATCTCCAGATGGGTTGATGGGTGAATAGTCGATAAATCGATCGACAGCATCATCCAGCAACTGTCTTGATAAAATCATAATTCCAAGTTGACTTTTAAAGCAGAAAAGTCAATAGTTTGCTTGTTCTGGCTCTTTCAAATGTGATGATTTGTTGCTTTTTAATATCACTGTAAACTGAATATCTCTCTGGATTTTGGACTGTTGATTGAACGAAAAAATACATTTGAAGATCTCACCTTGAACTTTGTGAAACACCCAACAAATAAATGATTGATCTCAAACTAACAGATCAACCGATAAAGAAAATAATCAGCAATTATATTGCGGCACAGTCCTTATTTCAGAAGGGAGTTAAATTGGTAGTCACAGTGAGTTTCATCTCATTATAATGCCATAAAATGACTCTGTAAGACTCCCTTATTTAATATGGATTACTACCTCCTGTCCTATAATAAACAAATGTGTTTGATGGTGGCAAATTTAGAGCAGCTATCTCTTCACCCTGTCCTTGAAATTTGAACGCAAAATCTGTAAGCTGCACCCTCACACCCAAATCATTTGGCAGTGACACACTGAAGACCCATTTTCAAAGGAGCCTTAACTGGCACAGCTTTCCTTTGGAATCATCTTCAAAGCAGAGACAGATTTTGTTCCCCTTCAATCCAGCCACTGGCCCACAGAAAAGCCTTGCATGGCTGCGTGTTTTGCAACATGATCCGCTCTGTGACTTCTGTGAATTCGCTTCTCCAAATTAGCCACCGGTCTGTGAAGTGGCACTTGAGGTTTTAGGGGAGTAGGCGATGATGCCAGGAGGACACGTATGACTGCCATATCGCAGTTTGGTAACACAATAGAAAAAGTGTTGCGCCATGCCGGGGATCAAACAGGAGTACAGAGAGCAGATGCCGGTTAAAAAGCCGAGACTGGGTCCCCCTGCAAAGGACCATGTGGGATGCAATCTGTTGTTCAGAATTAAGGGCTGTCTTTGCCAAGGTTGTCACTTTTCTTTCCACTGTGACGGATTTTCATCCAGTGCCCACTGGAAAGCGGTAAACCAGCTCCATCTGCAACGCAGAGATCACAAACATCTCATAACCGACTAACACCTGCTGCAGAGTCGAGTGGCTCTTATGACTACACTTCAAAAACTATGATGTAGTTGTTTGGAATATTCGTAGTTAATTTACTACAAAGAACATACGCCTTTGATCACAGATAAACATTTGTTTAAGACCAAACTGCTGTGTTTCATTTTCAGTTTCAGGAAGCCAGTTCAATTCATCTCTATAAAATCAGACTGTTGAAACTATCTTCAGTTGTGTAATCCATCACACGCTATCTAAATCAAGCCTCAGTTAATTTTGTCAAAGATACATCATCGCGATAGTTCATCTTAATTGCAGATTAATTTGACGGCACGACATCACCCATGCCACAATACGTCTGACAAGATTGAATACAGATTCAGCAAATTAACTGCACAATGAGGCACGTTTCAATGAGCCTGAAGGTCAGACTGAATTGCCATTTCATTTCACTTCATTATACTGTGTGATTATGTTTATGTTAGCCATTTTGGTATTCAACCCTAAACTTGCCTTAATCAGTAATGAATGACGCGTCAGTCCAGCTGATGTTAGTTTTCCTTCCCAAGGAGTCCATGGTGGACTCTAGAGTACAGTTTTTCACATTAACAAAAACAAATATGCAGCTTTTCTGTTCTGTAAGTCTCCATTAAAAGGCTAAACGCACAGCTGTGTCGATCTCATCCACGCTTGTCATCTTTTTACGGCAATTTTTCTGCCTATATTTCCCGGAGTTCACAAGAAAATGATTTCCTTATTCTTAAACCCATCTTCAAAACCCGGGAACCATTAACAAGCACAATGCCAAACCTCTTTGAAATGTTGTGGGCAGAGATTCAAAGGTCTGGTTTCAAGAGTCTGCTAATTGATTCATGAAAATATAAAAAAGCGTGGACACCAATGGCTGCCAGGAACTGGTGCAGAAATACAACCAAAAGACCTGAAACCTTACAGCATGCATCTTAAAAAGGTTACCAACTCTGTGAAGTATTCATGAAGTAAATAAGTAACTGGAACTTGAAAAAATAAAAACACGTGTATGGTCCTTTAAATGTTCACCTTGCAGTTTAGTTTGGAGTCTGGAGCATTATTGAAATGTGAGCATGGCATTCAAAGCCTGTGGGGAGAGAGTTCTCCACAGTAGACACCCTGAAACCCAATGCGCCATCATAATCTCTCAAAGAAGAAGAGCGTCATACGAAAGTGCGAACACCGTGTCAGGGGTCTGGGGGAGGAGTGGGGTTAGTCTGTGTGGGGCAGTGTCAGGTCACGCTTGAACATTTGACCCTTGACCCAACAAGGTCTGTGGATATTTGTTCTGACTGCTGACCACATCCAACATGCCAGTGATGCTAAACTTCTAAGCTGGCAGAGTTTTCACGTCAGTGTATCATCGTTTCTTCATCTGTGTAATAAACTGAAAACACAGTTTGTCAACAGGCTGTTAGCTCTTATGTGTTACTATAAAAAGCACTGCAAGACTCCATAGAAATCCTGAGGATATAATGCTAACAATGACATATCTTTAAGCTCATGCATGACTCATCATTCACATCAATACAACAAAACTATAAGCCCTTCCTGCCTGCTTAGAGTCGAGGATACAAATGCTGACATGTCTTTGAGTCATCTTGTCTGAAATGCAGGGTTCACATCTGCATTTCAGACACTAAAGCATCAGTCATACCTTTTGGTATCATCACTGCTCAAGCTGCTTCCATATGCATCATACTCCTTTATCTGCTTCACACCTGAGGCACATTTCAAAAACATAACTGTCAGCTTGGAAATTCAACACCAAAGCCAGCAAGCATGAGGTCATGAAATCTGATGAAAAGAAAATAGTGCATCGTGTAGTCTGGAAAGCTTGTGTGCCTCATAGTTGAATGTTCTTTGTTACCTTTAGGGTGTGAGATCAGAAAACTGCAAACAGAACAAAGAAGCGTAGTGGTAGAACTTTAAGCGTGTTTGTTTGGTGGCTCCCTCATGGCTCTCCAACCTGCCCTTCCTTCCCCTCGGCTAAAATTGGCCTCGCTCTCAGTGGCAGCTGTGGGGTTTTTGGATGGCCAATCATTGTGTTTAAGATGGCTTTTACAAAGCCTGTTTAGCATTATGAGACCGTACGCACATAACCCACTATGTTTTTGAAGAAATAAAAGTGGATTTAATTCTCATGGGGTAACGCTCGCGACTGATGTTTAGGGCAATATTGTGCTCGCTCGTGTTCTTTGTGTCTGGGGCCTTCGAATTACATTTAGTCTCAGGTTATTGCTTTGTCTGGCCAAAAGAAATTGGACATTTTCGAATCGTTCTACTAAGATGGGAGATCTTTTTTGTAGAATGTATCAAAACAGCAATGATTGTTTTGTTTTGGCCACTTGGGGAATTAAAAGAGAATATTGTCAAATAATTACCGTCTAAAGTTGTCGTGGTGAAAATGTCATCATACAATGCGTATTAACACATCCAATAGATAGTAGAGTGGGTTAATAAGAGTTTTATTTTTCTTCTACAATACACACTTCATGAATTCCAAAATGCTCTGTATTTCACACTGAACAACTGACACATAAGTATGAGTTTGATAACAAAATGCATTAAAGCATATGGATGCTTATTAACTCCCAATAAATCACTTATTACTTACTAATTGAGCTTTAAATGCTGCATTATAATAATGCAAATAATCATGACAGCTTTCGGTGTGAGACGGATCCAGAGTCTCTACAATATTAACGTCACACTTGATGTTATAACTGTGGGCTGGAGAGTCTGTCGTGCACTCTCTCTCTGCCCACATGCAAGGCGCTGACGTCAACGGCTGCACTCTCAAAGATCCATCTCACAATTATTGCTTCCATTGAGGATTTTCAGCCAGGAAGACAACAGATTTGGGTCGCAGATATTTCCCAAATATCTTCTGACTGCCAAAGACGATGATACGGACCTTAATCATACTGGGTCTCCCTCGGCAGCATCGTTTTAGTGTGGTCCTAAATGAGCTGTAGCAGGAAACAAGTTATTAAACCCCTCCCGTCTCTGAAACGCTATCAGGGAGTCTTTGTTGGGCAGCAGGTCAGAGAAGGAATGATACATTTGGTTTAAATAGTATCTGTTTTAAAAAAGGGACAGTTCACCAACATCTCCATGTCCTCTTACCTCTTGCTAACAGTTTGGGTTTTATTTGCCAAACCTTTAGGATATTTGTCTCTGATATTTTGGATGCTACCCTAATACACCAGGAGGTGAATGCTCACAGAGTAGAAGTTATTTTGTAAAAGAAAACCCGACATTGACTCTTGGTATGAACCAGGGTGGGAGCGGCCTCCTGTGTTACATTAAGTGATGCACACAGCCACTAAAGAGGCTTTGTATGTTCCACAAAGACAGTGTATGGAGGCATTTGCACAGACAACCGGTACTGTCATTTTTCTTGGGAGCACAGTCTCCGATAATCCAGAAAAACCACAATACTGTTTCTGAAAAGAGTCGTTGCTGTAGAAGTTTTTTAATTGACACTGTAAGCGACACCAAAATAATTCCATTTACCTCAGTGGTACTGGTGTGGGTGCAGAAATCTGAGAGACAAATATCTAAACATCCGCACTAACAAAACCTCAATTTATTTTTCTAGTTTTAGGTGAACCAACCTTTGCCTGATGTGAGGAAGCTATTGGGGAGACATGCAAGCGTAGCATAACACCATATTAAATACACCAAGTATGACATTTGGGTGAAATATATGGATGTCCACAACTAACCAATTTGTCATGACATCTTACAAGATGTATTTGTGACCCATACACTTTTGTCGAACATTATTCAAACTTCTTCCTCTCCCGAACATGACCCTGAGGACATTTGGACCTTTTTTTCGTCAAAGAGGCATTCAATGCCATGTGCACAGTAATTTATTTATTTCAGTGAATGCTCTACAGCTTTATTGCCCTCTTGATCACAACCTCGGGGCTGTGCACAGCGGCCTGTGGCGTGTCCAGCCGCTCCGCCACAGAGAGTCTCTCTGTGTCCCCCGGACAGAGACCCCATTCCTGTCCTTGACCCACACAGCCCACCATTCATTTTAAATTAGGAGTGGAGGTGGAGGGAGGGTGGAGTACACTAGCTGCTGGCCAGCTCCTTCTAAACAGGAAGACCTTTTGCGTCCGATAACCTCGGCCTCACGATTTCCTCCCCCACCAGCCAATAACAGATAAACAACAACAACAGTGAACAGCCTGTATTTCACTGCCAGATGAGAGCGCTGGTTTATTTTTGAGTTCTGCTTGGTGTGTTTATTTCTCACCTATAACAATACAGTTAACGTATACCAGTAAACACAACATACACGCACACACATACATGCCTTATAAAAAAGACACTGACTTCATCCAAGCGAGGCGTGTTGTGACATGTTTGGATGTGTGAGCTCAGTGTGTTTGCACAGTGGATTTATTTCTTCTCTTCATAACTGAAGGAGGTAATATCGAGGCTGCAAGGAAGAGAGCTCAAAGAGAGGAGCATCGATTTATTTATACTTTGTGGTATTTAATTCACTTGCATGCATATTGAATGGTTTATGAAAGCATCTCTACGGTACATACTCTTGATGTGAGAATTTTTATTAAAACACAAGAATCAATTTTCTTTTTTAGATTAAAATGGCCAGAACTTTTTAATAAGACTCCATTCAACATTGATTCAAGACTGCCAGCCATTGTTCTTACACTTTGAAGCATTCAGCCTTTAATTGCCAATTATGTCTGGTTGGCTGGCATCGCTGCAGTCAAAGAAGAAGTAGTGGGGGTGGCGAAGGGGGAGAATCTGGACATCCAGTCCATCTTACATCCATTCAGCAGGTGTTCACTCGGTTTGCCTATAGAAATACACGCTTGATAGATTAAATGGCTGAAGTTTGGATGCTCCAGTTCAAAAAGAAGATTGAACTAAACTTAACAAGACTGGGTAATTGATGCTCGTGTTTCTGGGCAGTACAAACATTTCCTGCAGCCCCAATTTCACCCCAGTTCTCTTATTTAATTAGATTAGACCGTATTCTTTTTCTCATCTCCATTTTATTCTGGGTAAGACCTCGAGGTGCTCATGTAGTAGGTCCTGTCAGGTCTGCATCCTCTGTGTCTTTGTCCTAATGAGGCCCTGAGCTGACTCACACATTGTAAAAGTGACACATCTCAAGAATTCAACATCCGTGTTTAGACTAGAAAACACTGCGGGACCCGATTTTAAAGTAACCGTCCCAAGCAGACGGCATAATTAATGTTGGCAGGCTGACATATTTGGGCCACAAAGTTCAGCGTTGAAATGGCAGCGGTTGAGTTAGTTGGTACGGTAAAGGTGGAATAATAAGGTTAAGTCTACTACTGTTCTTCTGTTTGTTCCTTAGGGCACAATATGAATTGTTAATGTAGCCTTAGAATAGAAATGCCAATCAACAACTCAGTGTATTTTTAAATACGCCTGCATTTTGGCGGATAATGGGAAAGTTGCATGTGAGTGTTACATTAGGGTGTTTTTTGTTTTTGCGTGTGCAAACAGGTGAGATCCTTTTAGACTGCAGATAATATTTCAAAAACAGATTTAAGTGATCGAGATTTAACCAGCAGCTCAGAGTGTGGTAATCCCTCAGCTGATCCCTGCATAAACATGTCTGCCTCCGAAGATGTAACGACAATACATAATTCCGCACGTCATCTTGTCTTCAGACTTGTTGACCTTTGATGTGGAGGAAAGTAAACCATAATTATGTGCTCTCCACCAGCCTCTCCCAGGACTCAGCCAATTACAGCTACTGAAGTCAGCCATATGTGGAAGGCACAAAGACAAGAGACAACCTGATTGTACTAATTACATTTACCTTCGCATGCCTAATTTAGTGATGCAAGTGAAAGCTCTGCGGCTTTTGTTCCCAGCATGTGCATTGATAGGCTTATTATCTGATCTTAGCGGCTGTTAGCGCCCCCGTGTACCTGCACAGCCATATGTTAGTAATGAGCAGAGGGCTTTAACCCAGAGGTTTAATATTAATGATGCAGGGTATTAAATAAGTGTTGACGTACAGACAACGTGAGTATGGAGTAACAGAAAATGAATTGACACCAATTCTTATGAGCAATTAAGTAATTTATCGAGGATAAATGCAAAACATTCTTTGGTACGAGCTTTTAAAATTTAAATATATATCGGTTATAAAATTATTTTGGGCTTAGACAATTCTCTTTTATAGATTAAATGATAATATTCAATGAAATAATCAGGATTATTTATAAAAAACAAATCAGATAATAAATAATTATATAAATAAATAAATAAATAATAAATTTGATATTTCATGTATTTTTGGGGATAATCGCTTGTTTTCGCTAGATTTTTATTTTTTTTATCAAAAAAAACCCCAAGTTTTGTAATCGACGACATTTGTCTGTTTTCCCAGAGAAGCATCATTCTAAAGAGTTTCTTCTCTCACGGCGATTAGAAGTTGCTTTGTTTATGATGCCGCACCGTCAGTTGTCCGACGCAGCGACCTTTCCCACCCTGGGGGTCGACACATTCACTGCTCCCTCAAGATTAAGTATCACAGCCTGGTGATGTTACAAACAACAACCCCCCCCCCCCCCCCCCCCCCCCCCCACCCCCCCCCCCCCCCCCCCCCCCCCCCCCCCCCCCCCCCCCCCCCCCCCCCCCCCCCCCCCCCCCCCCCCCCCCCCCCCCATGTGTTCTTATGGTGTCATCCATAATTAAATCCATCAACAGTTTTCTCTTTGACATCTAAACATATGGCGAGGGATCCCTCCCCATCACACACACATACAACCCCTTCTCCCCCCTCTGCCTCCCATCCCTACTCATCCGGCTGACTCTCACCGTCCCTCTCACTCGCCGTCTCTCCTCTTGCTCCTCTCATTGTCGGTCTGTTTCCGCCTGAGTGCCCCCCCCACCCACCCACCCACTGTTTGGGGATTACAGTCTAGACGGGGAACGCTGATTGGCTGTCACGCCCAGCGGTGTCCCCCGATTGGAGAGAGATACATATAGGGGCCGTCAGACGGATCTGTTTGAAAGGTGAGAGACAGCGACAGGCTGGCAGAGGTGCAGACTAACAATAACAGAGAGACAGTCAGGGATATCTATACCTCCTGCTTTGTGGCAGTTCATAGAAGGTAAGGTGTGGGTTTCAATTCTAATGACGTATTGATATTTATATTTATTTTTAGATATTACCTTTTTAAGTAGCCTTTTAAAGTTGTAGTTATCATGATAGAGGCCTGTTTTTTGCATAATAAACTGCAATTCTGTTTAGTTATCTTTGTTGCTGCGATTCGACCAACAGATCCTGACAGACGGGTTGGTTCATGGGGAAAAGAAGGGTTGATCACTGTTGCCTACAGTAGATGTTTCGAACCAACCTTTTCTCACAGACACTGGCACGTTTCTTCAAAATTCCTGGCATGCTTCCTTTCGTCTTCCCACAGATGTTTTATTTATTTAAAGAAAGGTGGCCTCCCGGCAGATTTGCTCTTCAATCAGTTGGTTCATTTGCCAATGTGAGCATGTTCTGATAAGAAGATAAACCTGTTGTCATATCAAGAGAATGATTCACAGGTCTGGGTCAAAGGATTCAAGACTACAAGTTAAGACACGGGTCAGGATGCTGCCTCTGGGTGTTCTGTCTGGCTTCAGGAGAAGATGCTTAGTCCAGGATCACATGAAGCAAAAAGAGAGGGGAGGAGGAGACAAGCAGAGTGTATTGCTTCTGCACAGAAGGAAGTAAGAGTGAAGACAAAGAGCCCGAAGCAATGAGCAAATATGGATTAAAGTAAATGGATGGGAAATAGAGATAGAAAAGAGTATAAGATTGAGGAAAAAATGGGTTGGATCTTGTCTCGTGCTGAGGCCATATGGGACCCTGGCCTGTCATCCAAAAATAGGTCACATGACCCATAATTAAACAAGGTGCACAGCCTGAAACAAACAAGAGTCTAACAGACAGCGACAAACAGCAGGGCCTTCACAGTTATTTTTATTCATAAAGACATGAATTTAATGCTTTTTGTATTTGTTTATATTGCCAGTTGATGTTATGTAATTGAATTTGTTGCTGAGATAAATGATGAACAAGAGGGGGGACAGGGAAGAAATCAGTCTTTGATGGATGCGATGTGTCTTGCATGAGGCTGAGGAGTCAAAGGAATTAATTGACAGCCTCTACAAGGTCGTTAGCTGTTAAACCGATGTGAACATTTTAGATTTTTCTTGTCTCTCATCATGTCTTTATCTCTCCGTCTCCCTGCAGCTGTGTATGAAAGAAGCCGGAGATGGCCTCCACGCTCAGATGAATTCAATGATGGGAGCCCTCCAGGAACTCAAGCTCCTTCAGGTTCAGACAGCGTTAGAAAACATTGACATTTCAGGCCGGCCTATTAATCGAGGACTGCCACATCCAGCTCCCACTGAAGCATCAGCTACAGCGGCTTCCACCTCCTTCAAGGACCACGGGTCCTGCTTTAGTCAGACCAAGCTCGAGGAGCCACACCCGAGTCCAATGCTGAATCCGAGGCCGTCTCTGGAGAGCAGAAACGCCTTCAGCCGAGATGACAGGACCCAGTCTCGAAACAGAGGCAGCCTGGAAACCTCGTCTTCCTCAGCATCCAGCTTTGAGAGTGAGAGTGAGGGAAGTGAAAGAAGTGCACGAAGCGCACGAAGCGCACGAAGCGCACGAAGCGTGAGAAGCGAGAATGACCTTGAGTCTATACCCAAGAGGTGGTCAGGATACTCCGCTCCACAGGTGGATTTCTACGGACCAATGGTGGGAAACCCTCCACCGGAGCCCTACACTCAGCCACAGGCTCCCCATCGTGCTCTGGGGGTGGACCTGCCTGGGATCCTGTACAGCCTCTCCAGAGAGGGCCCTTCACTGGACAGCGACTACTCCCAGGACAGCACAGATGACGGCAGCGACTGGACTTCTTCGCTCATGAGCCACAGCCGCAACCGTCAGCCCTTAGTGCTGGGCGACAACGTCTTTGCAGACCTCGTGGGCAACTGGCTAGACCTGCCAGAGGTGGAGAGGGAGGAGGCGGAAGAAGAGGAGAGGATGAAGCAGAGAGAGGAGAGGATAGCAGACGGAGGGGCGGACAGACCGGACACCCCAGCTCACCCTCTCCGCCTCAGCCGCTCGCAGGAGATCTGCAAGAAGTTCTCGTTAACCACAAACATCTTCAAGAAGTTCCTGCGCAGCGTCCGACCCGACAGGGACAAGCTGCTCAAGGAGAGGCCCGGCTGGATGGCTCCTGAGCTGCCAGAGGGAGACCTCTTCAAAAGGCCAAAGAAAGTGGCTCCCAAAAGTTCAAAAGGCAGCTTCTACCTTCCCTTCTGGGCAAATGGACAGCAGGTCAAAGGCAGACCGTGTTCTCATCTAGCTGAAGCAGAGAGGAACCACCAACACCACTTCCCCCAGGTCCACCAGCAGCCATTTGCTGGGATGTATTTAGACAGGAGACCGCCAGAGACGGGTCTGGAGAAAATGCAGCCCTTGTTTGACTACAACACAGCTGTGTGGGTCTGACACTGAGTCTTGGGCCAACAGACTGCCAATTGATGCCAAACTGAGTGAGTGACAGGTGCTGGTGGGATTTTGGGCTTTACTGGAGGGGGATTGAATGAATGAGACGGTTGGATACAGTTATCTTCCAGAAATGAACCGATGAACTTCACACCCACAAGATTATCAGGGCAACATTTTGTCTGACAATCCTCAAAACCTAAACCTTGTTTGTTGTGTGTGTCTGGGTGGGTGAGTGTGTGCTGCAGAGTGTCTGAGACAAAGACATTTTTTGAAGACTTATGCTGCAAGTTTTGTATTATTCAACTTTCATCTTATGTGTGTGCGTGTGCATGTCTGACTGGGTTCTCCAGATGTCCTGAAAGACGGTACTTTGATACGGACATCTTTCTCAGAATGTCTCCATCATTACAGATCTTCATAACATAATCCACAGACTTTTCTCACTGCTATGCTGCAGGACTCTATATCTCACTTCTTTGCATCTATGAATAGAAACACCAACTGTTGGATTGCATGGTTATCGTTTGTATAAGCGATGCTACAAACAGCTGTTACTGAACACACTGCCACTGAACACAGTCATAAGCTCACTTTAGTTTCCAACAGGCCTCGGCGCCTTGGAAACTCAGGTTTAACTGAACCCGTCTCATTCACCTTGCTCAGGGAATGAATGTTACACAAGAGTTAACTATGAGACACTTCCGCATTTCAAGTTTATAGAAGTCTTGCCTCATCTCTGCTTGCCTGGAAAGACACAACAGCAATACAGTGCATGTCTAGTTCAAAGAGTGCACATTAAACTTTGAGATTTCTCCCTAGTAATCAGAAATGTTTGTCTTTGTAGTTGTTAGAAATGCTTGTTTTTCTTCTCTGCCATGCAGACATGGCACATGTTGGGTCAACTGTCAGTCCGCAGAGAGACGAGGGGGTAAAGATGGCAGAGCCAACCGCGAGTACTGGCTGACTGACATCTGGTACCCGGCCATTATGTAAAGCTTGTTCGCCGCAGCCTCAATGAAGTTCAGAAACTGGCTTGTTTAATCCCAAAGCTATGAGCATGAACTGAATTATTACGATGACGTTACCTACTGTGTGCGTATATGGTGAATACATCACAGAGCATGCAACAGTGATGAGACAGTTGAAAATGGAGGTAAAGACCCGTAATCTCAGACAGAATCAATGCACAGAACATTGTACATATCAATCAAACTCATCAACCAAACAGCAGCAATAAGAACATTTACTGTAAATCAAAGCGCATGGTTTTCATAATTCTTCACAAATAAATCAGTCCAAGTAACATTACAACAAACAACAACTCCACGCATGTATTTAAACAACAAACCGATAATCTTACAATATTTATTCTCTTGTATCATATTAAACGATTTCAGTGTTTGTTTGTTTTATTACTTCGACCAGCATCATAATACTGGAAAACAAACGACAGCTTCCTTCACAAATTGACATAAATATCAGGATTTCCTCAGTATAATAGATGACACTGCCCGTTCTGACTCGAAACCCTTTGTTTCTATAGAGTACCACTGTTATGCAAGGACAATCTGATAACTTCTTACTATTTTGAAAAAAACCCAGTTAATTTGACTCAGTTTTAAATGGGGTCCC